>NC_091136.1:40363275-40675093 GCF_041381155.1 Argopecten irradians
TGTCTACACTTTCAGCTCATATTTTCAAAATTTTCCAATGCTTCATTTTCAAAATATCATTATTTTGGTGAACCTCTTAATTTTTATGACGTCATTTCCTTCTTTGTTCTTACCAAAATGGCAACAAAAAAGTTTTGCATGTTAATAAAAAGTCATTTTCTCAAAAAATTAAGCAAATATTATGAGCTGCAAAAAGTAGACAATTTGCTATAAGTATGCAGAATTTGGTTGAATTGCATCAATAAATGAGATCAGGAAAATTCAAAGAAAAAAGGTAAAAATACATAGAATGTATAGAAAAAAAACAACAGTTTGTTTATAAGTTTAACATCCTAATAACAGCCAGGGTCATGTTCGTAAGGATGTGCCAGGTTCGTTCGTGGAGAGTACACGGAGAAAAACCACTGGCCAGTGGTCAGTACCTGGCAACTGCCCCACATGGGATTCAAACCAGCATCCCAGAGGTGGAGGGTTTGTGGTAATATGTCGGGACATCTTAGCCACTCGGCCACCCCCCCCCCCCCCCCCCAAAAAAAAAAAAAAAAAAAAAAAAAAAGAAAAAAAAAGTGACAACTACTTATTCCTATCTACTATGACTGTACCAGGTCACCTACGACGATCGACCCAGTCCTGTTGTCACACTTATTACTGCCAACAAAACGACAACAGTCCTATAGTCCAATTCTACTACAATAAGAACCAACTGGGTCCAAGAACTGAGCCTTGTGGGACACCAGACCGGACAGGAACTGTACATGTGTCTGATATGTTATGTTTGGTTTTGGGGTCACTGGTACATGCATGTCACCGCTTCGTGACAGATCAGCAGGTACTTTTTATGTTTTATCCATTCGCATAAGACTACATTTTATAGTTCATGTTTGTGTAAGAGTTCACAGTCTCCATTTGAGGCATTTCACTATTTGGGTATTTCCAATATTAGTCTTGAATAAGATGACGATTGCGGTATGATTGAAAATGTCATATAATGACATCTTACTGTTCACATAACCAATAAGTATAGCTTTCTTACCGCATATCCTCCCCAAACGACCATGTATTTGTCAAAACAAACACAAACATGTCCCGTTCTAGGCGGAACATCTTTTTGACGAGTTCGTCGGACATCCATTTCTGTATTGTTGATGTGCAATACGTCATCGCTTCATGTGTACTGTAATGGTCGTGATTGATTTCTCCAAAGCGAGTGCCCGGCGACCTAACGACAGCGAGCTCGATTTGCAGAAAAAAACCGCACCGGGGCAAGGTACGCAACCCCAGTTAAATAAAAATTTGAGTATTCCCACTATTCATAAACAACGGTAATTTAATTTAAATTGTAATTTAATACATTAATTCAAATGTAAATAAGCAATAATAATATTGCATCCTCTATATTCATACCAATGGAATATGGGTTTTAATTAACTATAATATTAAATAATTAACTATACTATTCTAATAGGATTAAGATTAAAGATGCTCCACCGATGATAAATGGTATTTGTTCACTATCAAAAACAAGAGCAGACGATTTAGTATTTTTCTTCTGTTACAAAAGTTACTTACTTTACACCATTACCACCATTGAAAAGTTTGAGCTTCTAATTTTACTTCAAGTTAAAAATATGAAAAATAATTAATTGAATCCCGAAAAAATTCTGTGACACTATATCCGATATGAAGTGAAGTACTTATTGCACATGCACCGAAGGCAAAATAAATTATTTTATATTATTTTTTATATTAATTAGGCATATATATATACACAAATTATTGTTCGAATGATAAATATCATTTAATGCTCTGTCGGCTGTGGAGCATCTTTAATGCAAGTTTTAAACTTGTTTCCAATTTCTCTATTTTTTGTTGTTGACACTTGATGCTACTCCTGTAATTTATTGTATTGAAAAAGAAACGAATAAAAAAAGTTTGTTTTATATAATTAGGAATCCCTTAGCTTAAAATTTTTCATAGAAAAAAACATTTTAGAGTTTAAAGAAACCTTCCATCTGTAATGGTTTGTTGGAAGAATTATAAGTTAAGGAATTCCTAAAAGAAACAGGAATCATATATCTTAAAATTTTCCACAGAAAAACATTATAGAATTTAAGGAAACTTTCCATCTTTAATGGTTTCTACAACTTCGCTAGCCAAGGTATTTAGTCTAATACTTTAGATGAAACAATAATATAGGCAGGTTTAGCAGACAAGTATTATACAGGTCTAATAATGACAATTTAGTATAGAAATTTGATTTTCAGCTAACTTTATTTTTATTTTGGTCTTTAAGAAGTGTTGGGACGATTGTCTCTAACTATCGGTCTGCAACAATCAATTGAACCTTTGACGCTATCGATCATAAAAAAAAAAGTCCTTTGCGTTTTTAAAACGGAACACCAAGTGCTGGGAACTCCTCGGATGAAACTGACGTGACAATGGTACATATGAATGATCAGTAAAACATCCTGCACCAATGGTTTAGCTTAATGCAATGGAATAACAATCGATTGGTTTACATGTATTAAACAAAAAATAATCATAAAGATTGCAGGTAATCTAGGTAAATATTAATTTAAAAACATGTCTCCAAAACCGATTGTAACAGCGATAATTGATCAGTTTTAATGTCCGATTAATCGATTGTGATTTTTCTGACTGATTCCCAACACTATCTTTTAGGTCAAAATAAACAAGCTTACATTAAGTGCAACACAAGTCCCGCGTCATCAATAACATTTTTCCAATCTATGGCCAGTTATTATTGCTTAGTTATATGCTATCATTGTATGAAGTTTGAACAAATTCTGTCTCAAGTTATCGCCCGGTAATGAAAAGTTGTGAAACAAACTATTTTTTAGTAACAGTGACCTTTTGACCCCAAATTCAATCCCAAGCTATGTTTTCAAAACATCAACAGGTTTTGATCAAACTTTACACAACAGTAGTACATATATGGAAAAATACAGCTTGGAATTGAATTTGGAGTCAAAAGGTCAACCACAAAGGTCACTGTTACTAAAAATAGATTGTTTCACAAATTTGTTTCCAGACGATAACTTGAGGAAACATCAACAGATTTACTTGAGGAAACATCAACAGATTTTGATCAAACTTCACACAATGGTTGCATATGAGAAAATACAGCTTGGGATTGAATTTGGGGTCAAAAGGCCAAATACAAACGTCACTGTAAGTATTACTAAAAATAGATTGTTTCACAAATTTTAGTTTCCGGATGATAACTTGAGGACACATCAACGGAATTGGTTAAAACTTCATATCACAGTGATATTGTATTAGAACAAACAAAATAAGAAACAATTTTTTTGAGATATCATAATTTCTTTTTACTTTTACTGAAATTAATTCTTAGATGTACATACTGTAGTCATAAAATTCACATCCACCAGCCTCTTGATATCGGTGAGGTCTATGTAAGCACATGATATAATATACCCCGGTAGTATCAAAAAAGCAGATGTCAGTAAAATAACTACAATAGAAAAATAATTTGGAAACTTTTGTATATACATAGAATTAGTGATTTTATTTAATTGAACTTTCAATCTATTCACGTCTGTGTATGATTTTTGTAATTTTAACAATTTTCAATCCTCTGTGGCCCAGCTTATCAGGTCCAATTTGTGTAAAATGCTATGTCATGCTAATAGTTCTAACCAATTTTGATAAATTTTCTATACAAATTAAACAAATAATTCTCAAAAATGTGTTTCCCTATATAAATAAGCCATAATAAACATGACTCCCTCCTCCAGGGAAAATGATACCCAAGGGCAAAGGAATTCATAATATTTTTCTATCAGGTCCCTGTGGGTGGGTACCATATGATTCAAAATTTTGATTGGTCTTAGGACAAGGAACTTTTGTGCAAAATTTTAGTGGACTTTCTTCAGTAGATTTAGAGAAGTAGTCAAAAAAGTAAATTGTTTACTGACACATGACGACGGACAAAATGCGATTACCTTGTAGGTCCTAATTAAAAATATATCTTAACACTATGAACAAACACACTTTGTGTGATCTTCATATTTTTGAAGATTTTGTGTTCATAAACATTATTTATGACCAATATAAATTAAAACATCTGGAAGTAAAATATAAGATTTAACAATACATGCATGCTCATCTGTTTCAGATGCATGGGCATTTATAATAGGATATGATCCTAAACTTTTGAATCACCATAACATGAATACCTTGTTTTCCTTACATCTTACTATCACAAGCAGATCAAGACTTAGGCTGTCTTTCGATTTCCTTTCAAGTACATTTACAGGGACAGGGCTAAAGGAAACTGTACATGTGAAGGTATCTATGATTTCATTCATTTCTTACATCAGTTTGAAGAATTTCAATACTTTTGCTTATTGAAACAATTGATTCTATGAACAAGTCTTCTAAATTGGTTTAATATCTTAGTTTTATGTGCTGTTACCAACCATGTCCACAGTATTGAAAAAGGTACCTTGTAAATATAACAAGAGGCCCAAAGGGCCTTAACGGTCATCTGACTACCTTGGCAATAGTAAAATTAACTATATATGGTGTCACTTTGTTAGGACCATGTCAGGATCATTTTCAATTTCTTTCAACAAATATTATTTCAAACAAGAGGCCCAAGGGCCTTAACATATAGGAAATTAATTAGATATAGTGTCATGGTAGCCATCTTCCATTTGGGATCAACCAGAGATGTAACAATACTTTGTCGGGACCATGTCAGGACCATTTCATGCAAGTTTCAGCCAAATCGCACCGGTAGAACTTGAGAAGAAGTTCAAAATGTGTTTTCAAGATGGTGGCTGTGGCTGCCATCTCGGACTTCGGATTGACCCAAAAAATAACAACACTTTGTCAGACCATGTCAGGATCATTTCATGCAAGTTTCAGCCAAGTCGCACCGGTAGAACTTGAGAAGAATTTCAAAAATGGTTTTCAAGATGGCGGCTGTGGCGGCCATCTTGGATTTCGGATCGACCCAAAAAAAAACCAAACACTTTGTCTGGACCATATCAGGATCATTTCATGCAGGTTTTAGCCAAATCGCACTAATAGAACTTGAGAAGAAGTTTAAAATGTGTTTTCAAGATGGCGGCTGTGGCGGCCATCTTGGATTTCGGATCGACCCGAAAAATAAGAACACTTTGTCGGGACCATGTCAGGATCATTTCAGGTAAGTTTCAGCCAAATCGCACTGGTAGAACTTGAGAAGAAGTTCAAAATGTGAAAAGTTAACGCACGGCGGACGACGACGGACGAAACATGATGACTATAGGTCATCCTGACCCTTCGGGTCAGATGACCTCAAAAAGAGTTAAGTTCTACGAATTTAGAACTGACTGGAATTTTTACAATACAGTATAGTAATTACAGATCAGTTTCATAATGACTGCTTCAGGTGTAATTCAAAAAAATATTATACATAAAAATTTTCAACATCAATTTATAAGCCATTTAATCTTTAAAGGAACTATATTGCTACTAAAACATAACTTATGGAAACTTATCCAATAAATAAGTTTTTACTAAAAACACCACTGAAATATCTATACCATGCATATATATCAGTAAAATGAAAAATGAATCTTTTCTCTGATATTCCCTCCATTCCAAGACCACCTTTTTTCTGAAAATTTGATTACATTACACTATAAAGTTTTAATAGCATAAAACTCAAGATGGCAATTGTTCTGAATTTCTAATAAATACAGTGATATTGAACATACATAAAATAGTAACCTCCCTACAATATTGCAAAAATTGTCTCATATTTCAACTGTAAGAATGTAAGATTGCTACTAGTACTGTAGAGGATTTCACTTTTTCAATTGCTCCAGTAATCAAAATCCAACCACTGTATGTATATCCCACCTCTTTTATATCATTGACACATATTTAAAATTAATAAAGTGAATTTTTGCAAAGGTGAATTTCAGTTTTTAAAATGTTTCTGTAATACTTTCAAGACTTTAAACGAGTACTGTCTGTATTTCTGGCCGCAACACGTGGAGAACATCTTTTCCTTGCACTCACAGTTACATTTTTATTTGGTGTGACTTTTAAATGTCGGAGGGGTGATGAAGCACTTGCTAACCTAGCAGAATTGCGTCTTTTTGCTGGAGATATATAGTCATTGCCTCTTAGTTTTCTTTTCAATGGTGTAATGCTCTCTGCCATTTTGCCTTCATCTGGGGTTGCATTGAATATAATCTGATCAGTTTTACAAGTTTTACTGGTTTCACTGATTTCCACAGCCTTTTCCAAATTGTTGAATCGTTGAATTAAAGTTGTTGTTTTCTGTAATGGTAAAAATAGTTCAAATAAGATAAAGATAGATAGGTCGGAATATTTCAAGCACGTTTCAACTGAATCCAATTGGTAGAACTTTAGATGCTTTAAACTTTCAAAGAAAGACATAAGTTATATGGCCAAATTGACCCAAAATTTCGAAGACAGATAAACATTTATGTTTTGGAACATACTCAAGTATTTTATCCAAATGGGATCAAAGGGGACATCATTTACCTTTAGTAATGGAGGAAACGGTAAATGTAACCAACAATATAGATGAAAAAAACCTCTTATTTGAAGAAATTGCCAATTTAAATTAGAACAAAAGCTGCTTCCTCTTTGAAGGTAAAAGATTATCTTACACGATCAATGATATGTGGGATTACCAGTTTATTTTATTTGTAAGAAATAGATTGAAAAAGAAATCTATGGCCAAACAAATTAGACCATGGACAAAAAAACAGACAACATTATGCACCATCAAAACTTTGAATTGAGGGGGGGGGGGGGGCTCAAAATGGTAATTATAAGGTCATTTATAGATGCGTTGAAATTGGGATGGATTAGAAGATTACTCAAAAAGTCAGGCAAATGGCAAATTATTTTAAAAACACACATTGATTTTAACATGCTTTCACACTGTGGTCCTGATTTTGTAGGGCTATGTAAAACCCCTATTAAAAATAAATTCTGGAAAGATGTTTTTCTAGCATGGACAAGGTTTAATCTTAAGGATGATATTATAAAAACACAGAAAAAGAATTTCCTCTGTGGTATAATGCTAATTTGACTATTGGTGGTAAAACTGTTTTTTATAAGGCTTGGTTCAAGAAAAACATTACTGTAGTAAATGACTTAGTTATAAAAAGTGACACACTTACTTTTTACAGAAAAAGAATTTCCTCTGTGGTATAATGCTAATTTGACTATTGGTGGTAAAGTGACACACTTACTTTTTACAGTTTTGATGAATTCATACAAATTTATCAGCTTAATACTAATTTTTTAGAATATCAGGGTTTATTATCTGCTATCAGAAAACATCTGAATGAAGCTGACTCAGATAAATGTCAGATAGAATATCCTTTTATTCCTTCTAATATAGAATATTTCATGAGGAATGTACAGGGCTCAAAGTATCTGTACAATATAATGACAAAAAATAATATTACTCCTACAGGGGAGAAAATGGGAAGACTTAGTTCAGTTAAATCATTTGAAATGGGTTGATATATATAAAATTCCCTTTACAGTAACGAGACATTCTAAGCTTCAGTGGTTTCAATATAGATTAATACATCCTATCTTGACCACAAATTCTTCAATGTTTAAAATAGGATTGTCTGCCTCTCCTCTCTGTAATCTTAAACAAGAAACAATAATTCACACTATGTGGGAATGTCAAGAAGTGCAGAATTTTTTACAAAGTTTAGAAACACTCTTCGACACACTTATTATTCCATTTTCCTTTAATAAAGAAAAATTCCTTTTTGGTTTAATTTCACAAAATCTCCATCAGATTTCATACAAAATAGACAATATAATTCTCATTTTGATTAAATACTATATATATGTAAGTGTAGATGTCTCAATAAAAGATTAAATCCATATGTAGCAAACACGGAAATCATGGAATACTAAAATATTCAGAACTATATAATTAAAAGCCAAGGTAAACAAGAGCTGCAGATTTTTAAAAACGAATGGAAAAAATGGATGACTCTGGTACAGCTAGGTGATTAAAAGTTATCAATATATATGTATATATATTATCCATGCAAAATAAATTCGAACCTTATAATAATTGGTATAATAATTTATCTTATAATCTTTAAATATTACTCTTACTAACCCAGCCTCACCTCCGCTCCTAGAGCTCCCCCCCCTCCCCCCTCTCCCGTTTTTTTTTCCTTCTATTTTTTTACCCACCTTTCCCGAAGTCCGTTTCCCAAACTTTTCTCTCTCTATTTCTTCAACTATTTCTTCTTCTTTGTTTGTTTGTTATTGTCACGTGCAGGTGTCTTATGTGTAAGTTTGTATGGTTTGTATGAAAATGGGTGTGTATGTATGTAATCTATAAGTCATGGTATGAGTCTGTGCATATAACTTAGTCTACATATATAAATGTATATGAGAGTTAAACTATTAATTAGTGGAGGGAATTACTTATGTATTATAATTCATACAAATTAAGCTTTATAATGGCCTACTCCTTTTTTGGCAATATCGTTAATTTCAAATTTATGTCTCAATGTAAAACAAATTACATGCATAATATGTGTTAGGAATGAAAGTTGTATCTTGTTTATATATTATATAACTGTCTGATAAAAATTTGGAAAAATATAAGAAATACAAAAAAAACCAACAATTTGAATGGGTGTACAATCATCAAAATACACTGTAATTTCCTGACATTATCTGGATATCTTACCTTGGTAAGGTTAGAGATGGCAGTGCCAGCCTCTGATAGTCGATCACAGGTGACGTCATCATACACCAAGGGCTCATTACTGACAGGTAACTTATCTTCAGTCACGACACGTACCTTGCTCTGTGAATGTAAATGCAGCACTGTAACTAGTCACACACACCACCATGACATCTTCTATCATATACTCCAAGTTAACTTAAGTAGTACAATTCAGGAATGACACAATTATTTACTTGTGATTGTACAGCAATGGTAAATAATATAAAGGTACATCTGCACTACTACCAGATGACTCATCAGATAATTGATATAATGATGAATAATAAACTGGGTGCATTATGATTTTGCATTAAACAACTGTTTACATAACACACATAGTTATGAATTATAATTGGAAATACTTAGTCTGTTAATATGCACATTTTCACACAAATTGAAAATTGAAGTCAAGATCATATACTATATAGATATTTCTACGATTTAAGAAGAGGCCCAAGGGCCTTAACGATCATCTGACTACCTTGGCAATAGTCAAATAGTTAATTTGATATGGTGTCATATGGTAGCAATCTTCCTTTTAGGATCAACCAGAGATGTAACAACACTTTGTCAAGATCATATCAGGATCATTTCAGGGAGGTTTCAGCCAAATCACTCCAGGAGAACTTGAGAAGAAGTTCAAAATGTGCTTTCAAGAAGTCGGTTGAAGCGGTCATCTGGAATTCGGATCGACCCGAATAATAACAACACTTTTTCAGGAACACGTCAGGATCATTTTAGGCAAGATTGAGCCAAATCTCACTGGTAGAACTGTAGAAATTTCAAAATGTGCTTTTAAGATAAGCGGCTGTGGCGGCCATCTTTGATTTCAGAATGACCCGAAAAATAACATTACTAACTTGATCGTGACTATGTCAGGATCATATGATGCTAGTTTCAGTCAAATCACTACTGTAGAACTTGAGAAGAAGTTCAAAATGTGTTTTCAAGACGGCAGTTGAAGCGGCCATCTGGAATTCGGATCGACCCGAATAATAACAACACTTTTTCAGGAACACGTCAGGATCATTTTAGGCAAGATTGAGCCAAATCTCACTGGTAGAACTGTAGAAATTTCAAAATGTGTTTTTAAGATAAGCGGCTGTGGCGGCCATCTTTGATTTCAGAATGACCCGAAAAATAACATTACTTGATCGTGACTATGTCAGGATCATATGATGCTAGTTTCAGTCAAATCCTACTGTAGAACTTGAGGAAAAGTTCAAAATGTGTTTTCAAGACGGCAGTTGAAGCGGCCATCTGGAATTCGGATCGACCCGAATAACAACACTTTTTCATGACCACCTCAGGATCATTTTAGGCAAGATTGAGCCCTATGTTACTTGTAGAACTGTAGAAATTTCAAAATGTATTTTCAAGATCAGCGGCTGTGGCGGCCATCTTTGATTTCGTAATGACACGGAAAAAAAGATCACTTTGTTGGGACCATGTCAGGATCATTTCATGCAAGTTTCAGTCAAATTGCACCTGTAGAACTTGAGAAAAAGTTGAAAATGTGTTTTCAAGTTGACGGCTGTGTTGGCCATCTTGGATTTCGGATCAACCCGTAAATAACAACACTTTGTCAGGATCATTTCATGCAAGTTTATGCCAAATCGCACAAGCTTAAGTAGATCTGGAGAAGACAGTGTGAAAAGTTTACGCATGATGGATGGCACACGGCGACGACGACGGACGAAACATGATGACTATAGGTCATCCTGACCCTTCAGGTCAGATGACCTAAAAATACAAAAATATAACAACACAAGTTAAGTCTGACACATAAGTTAAAAACAAGTATGTCAGCCAATTTATTTAAACCTATTACTCACTAAATACTCTGTTTCAGCAGCCATCACTTTCTTTGCCTTGGACTTGAATCTCTTCCCAATAGTTTTCCTATTATGAGCTACTTTAACTAAGACATCATCATTTTGTTTTGATAATGTGTCTGTAATGTGTGTCTTCTTTGCCATGTCCATTGGTTCATATTCTTTTAAAAAAAGGAGAATAAAATTATGTCTTATTAATATGTAAGTAGTTTCATTTTTATAACTAAAATTTCCAATTTTATTAATGATATATTTAAATCCAGCAACCATAAAAAAATAAATGTCATTGCACTAACACACATGCAATACAACAAATGACTCACTTTTGTTGTAATCTAATGGAAAAGAAAATCCCTTAATCATCTTTAGTTTGTCTTGCTATCTGTTATTTACAGTACTGTACCTAGCTAGTTCACTTTCAGTTCAGATAGATTTTTTTTATATCTAGACATGTACTTTAGTCAAGCGATTATTACTTAACTTTCTTTTTTCGTTTGATTTCATTTTCAGTTAAAGTTTGTTACGTGCCTTATTTGACCTAGAGCAATTAAGCTTCCTCATTTGAACTTCATACATGTTTTTATTTTGTATTTTATTCCCCTTATCTCATCAGAGTACAAAAACATTATTTGATGAATAGTGTCTTTTTTATTGAATAATTGAAATTGTAACATTTTTTACCTGAGGTGCAATCCTCATCATTCCCAGCATCACTCCAGCTCTGTCCATCAATCTCGAGATTTAACTTGAAGGCTGAATCGAAGACCTAATGAAAAAATGTATCAGCGATGAAAAGAAACAATAACAGATATATCTCCATGGTGCATAAATATAAACTTTAATTATTTTATATCGATTGAGTAACAAGTTATATAACTTATGTAAATCACTCTCGATGGCCCGGTTTTAAGCGTGCAAGGGGTCTTAGTGTGGGAGGAAACCGGAGTGCCCGGAGAAAACCCACTTGATCGGGCAGGTGACCCCTGACCTTTTCACGTCCTTGTCGGGGATCGAACCCCGGCCGGCTAGGTGAAAGGCGAGCGGCTTAACCACTACACCACTCGATCACCCAATTCATGTTGCATATATTACATAGTAGGCCTCATTACAAAACTGTTCCTCCTTCACCTTGTCTGCCTTAAAATTTGTAGTTGACTTTAGTGATCGAGTATTGAAATTACCACTTACTTTTTTATGGCCAACAAATATATGTGTGCTTTATGATAATTGACAGAGAATGTCACTTCGTTGGGCCAAAACACTGGAGTTGGACTTTGTTATCCGGGTTGACCAAAGACAAAAAATACCAAATAAAAAAGAAAGACGTCGACTTTGAGTTTGACAGTCAGATTGATGTCCCCTGATCAGAATCGCCTGATCATGATCAAATAATTATGATCGATGATATATGCCGATAACGCCATGTGATTAGCTATGTTCGTCGCATTAGCTTGCATTTAATAAAGCCGTATGTACCAAGAGTCGTGAGAACGGACACATAAAGCTTGATCTGTCGAAAACATGACCTAATTTTGATTTTTAATTTTGACCAAAACAGCTGTAGCCAAATGGACAATAATTTACCTCAATGAATCGTGCCTTTACTGTAGTTTTCTGTTGCTCATTCGTACTCTCATTTTCATCTATTATCTTGGTTACATCTGCTTGTATACAGTCTCTAATGTTTACGGCGGTGCTCCGACTACAGCAAGAGACTTTCGCTGTTGTGGCTTCCGCCATTTTAAATTTCGCCCCGCTATATTGACAGACATGCGCAGAAGGAGAAGGACAAACAATAACATTCTCTGTCAATCGAGCGCTTGACTTGTAAAGAGACAAATTTTATATGTGTGATTTCACAAGCAGCAGCATGATGTTGCGATATATTAGGCCTAGCTTGATTCATACAATAAAAGCTATAACGTCAGACAGAGACATAGATAGTCTTAATGTCTACGCCTGTGTTAGGCACTGTAGTGTAGATTGGTAGTGTACGTAAGCGATTGGTTTATGTTTGGGCGCTTTCCATTTCAGGTTAGGCCTACAATGCATAGCATACTTTCTTATTAGGCTATCTACATGTATGCTCGAGGACTTTGCATCGTGGTGAGATCAGAAGCTTATAACCACCAGTATGTATGGCAAGCCAAGTTACTTTTTATTCTTTTATTCCGATATCGGAATTGAATTTCCGGAAATTCATTTCCGATATCGGAAATTCTAATTCCGATATCGGGAATTAGAAAACAATTTCCGATATGGGAAATTCAATTTCCGATATCGGAAATTCAATTCCCGATATCGGAAATTCTCTCTACTCATTATTTGCATTGCAGATTATACTTCATTTCCGATATCGAAAATTGAATTATCGATATCGGAAATTGAAATACCGATATCGGAAATAGAAATACCCATATCAGAATTTGTTTTCTTATTTCCGATATGGGAATTAGAATTTCCGATATCGGAAATTGGAATAAAAAGTAACTTGGCTTGCCATAAGCATGGAATAAGACAAACATTCAGAATATAAGATAAGAATAGAAACATATAGTCTACAGTATGTTTAGACCCAAAGGTTTTTGATAAAAATTACAGACCTAACTAGCTCAAGAAGTTAAAATGTATCTTGAACACGAGGTGTTATTGTCAAAAATGTTTGGAATCAATATTACCCGAGACAGCAAAACATGGTACATTAATCAGGGTATCATTGCTGATGAAGGATGTGGTTTTCAACACAGGGACCTGGCACGAAAATTTTTAACCAACAGTATACATATATATACTGTTGGTTAAAAATTTTCGTGCCAGATATGTATACTGTTGGTTAAAAATTTTCGTGCCAGGTCCTGTGGTTTTCATGATCAGTCGAAATTCAAGAAATTTTCAAAGTACAGCATTTTCACTGTAGTGCTATTCTTGCGACAAATATAAAAAAAATAAACAACTAGTTATAAATCATCACAGACACCATAAACTTTTATATGACACAGAAATATTCTAACTTATGATGTATATTCCGTAGAAAGCGTAGTCACAGGGAACAAAACAGTAAGTTAATATCAAACACATGTGTATCACACTGGTGTTACTAATAACAGTAATTAATACACTGCAAGAGTGTAATATACATGTACGCTAATATAGCACAAAGTAAAAATTGACAGAAAATGGTTTATTTGGAGTTCAAACAGTTTATAACGCTGTGTCACACAAGCATCAAAATACTAATTGATATTAGATTACATGGAAAAACAGTAGACGAGTTAAAAATCATTCTTTGAAGGAAGACGTCAAAAAGTGGTAGTCTACAGAGTAAATTCTGACCTTGTAAAAGTGGTAGTGGAGTTCATCAAGGGAATGTGGTAAGTCCTACCCTCTTCTTTGTATATGTATAAACGACTTGCCAAAACATAATAATGGGAAAAATCAAAGCTTTTCATAATTAACCCCAATGATGTGCGTGTATACATAGATAGTTTTAAAACGACTTGCTGCAATATTGTAGCTCAAAAGACTTTTATTAGACAGAAAATGGTGTCGTTTAAAGGTATAAGAGGCCGGGTACGTATATTCGTTCTATAAAACGACATGCTAGTGTATTGCTATAAGGACGTAAAATGAAGATGCTAATCTTGTATTGTAATAATTACGACATTTTGTACAGTTACACTGTTCTGAGTGAAAAGGGAACTAAATCGACCAGGGGCATAGGAAGCGTGGGGGGAGTGGCAGGGGGGGGGGGCACATATGTCTTTTTGCCGCCCCCCTTGCCCCCCCCCTATTTTCGCCGAATGAAATGTTCTATGCACATTTGAAAGAAAAAAGGTCCTCCTGCACATTTTTCGTACTTCATTTTAGAAAGTTTTCCGCTGCGCGGCGTGGTTCCTCAAACCTTCTAGCAAGTATATTTATAATGTTCACATCTCTAGACTAAAATGTCCATCAAGGGATTATACTATTTCAAAAATTGTCTATTAAGATTAATTTGTTTATATGTCGTAGCAAGACAATTAATTCATTATTATTTTGAGTTACACAACAATGTGCTGATGGTGTGAATCCGGTATGTTGTCATCGAGCAGGGTTGTATAATGATATCTTATCATTTCTAAATGCAGGTAACTTTAAATAGAAAAAATACCGTTTTAAGAACGCTTTAAAATCATCAAAATGCTTTGTAAAACTCACGCTCGTAAATTCATCAAAATGCATCGTAAACCTCATCTCAGCCATTCTAAATCGTAATATTTTTTTTTCGCGGGGAGACCCAACGACCTCCGAACACTAAAGTCTCTCGCCTTTGGCGCTCGTAAATTCATCAAAATATGTCGTAAAACTCATCTCAGCCATTCTAAATCGTATTATCTTTACCCGGGGGAGACCTCAGGACCCCTAAACAACAAAATTTCGCGCCTCCGCCACTCGCAAATTCATCAAAAGACATGGTAAGGCTCATCTCAGCCATTCTAAATCGTAATATATTCCCCAGGGGGAGACCTCCGAAACCCCGCACAACAAAATCTCGCGCCTCCGGCGCTCTCAAAATAATAAAAATACATCGTATTTAAACTCATCAGTCATTCTAAATCGCAATATTTTCCGCGGGGGATACCCGCGGACCGTCATACACCCAAAATTTCGAGACTTCAGCGCTCGCACGCTAATTTGCGTATTCATTGATTTCCTGTTAGCGAAGCCATTGCCTATAGATATGTACAAGGATTATATGTAATGATATAGGGAAAAAATGAACAACGGTTACACTTTTATTCTTTTATAATATTTTGTTTTATTGTTGAATGAATGAAAGGCAATTACAACTAGTCTTATTTTTATTAAATTGGTCAAGATATGCTCTCATGCTGCGAGGTCAGATCTTTAAAGAAGTTTAAAGAAGTGATTACATGCACATGCATAAAGTGTGATACACCTTCGGGTGTCTAAACTACAGACGTGGGTAACCCAAGATTGGTGTGATAAAGCCTAGGTGAGTCATTACTGAGTCTTGTTCATAGCGTAACCAATGTTGTCGGTGTGTTATTTTTGCAGTACTTACACAATGTAGTCTGATAAGAAATTAAGATTAACCAGGATGTATCTATAGTCATGAATGTATTTTCCCCAATTTCCCGATGTCATTTCAGGAACTCTAAAACAATTTCCTTAAACGTAACTGTTATCGAACTCGCCCACTAACGTCATTGTACCCAAATTGATACTGTACCCAAATTGATACCCTAATTGAAAAAATGCCTAAAACATTTGTGTTGTTAAAGTTTACCTCATTTCTCAGTGGTGATACCAAAGATGCATCATTTATTGATAATTATACTAAGTTTTATGTAACTATTTCTGTTATTTTCTCTGAAAGATAACGTTGAAATTGATAACTCTGTCTGAAACGTGTTAATCCCTAGAAATGTGGCCGTGCGACAATTACTATTTGTACTATAATAGTGTTTTTTCAAAGCGTAAGCCCCTTAAAGAAATTTTTTCTTAAATAATGAAATTGAAGATACAAACACTTAACAGAAATAGATGAAATATAGTTGCCACACATTATTTTTTAATTTAGTCACGTGCAAATTGCTCTTTGTATAGCGTTATTTCTCCATCTTAATTTTTACTAAAACTGTTACTAGATTCAAGTATTTTGTAACTTGATTGATTCATAATTATGTTTGTAGTTTTTTTACATTGAAATTTTTTACAATCATTAAAAATAATTAATAGTGGTCTTATGACATATACACCACATTGGAACTATATAAGCTTAGGTGAATGCCACAGAAAACTGATTTTAAATCATTTATATATCACACAAGTCATTACGTGGTGTTAAAGTTTGTATGCTCTTTTTGAAAACAAAACAGAAAAAAGTGAAGCATATCAAACAACAAATGTCATATAAGAGAAATCTACGTGTATTGGTATCAATTTGGGTACAATGACGTTAAACGTTTTAGTGATACAGATCACGTGTGACGTAATGGAGAAGTTACATTTGCGGGAAAAATGAATATAGCAAAGCAGAATGGCAGGTAAGTAAGGCATTTTTTGCGATGAAGAATCAGACTGTTCAACAAGGAAAGGTAATTTAATCAAAGACGAGGTATAATTTAAACATTGTCATCGGGTTTTTTCAATGAACTTGGAAAGAAATTGATGGACTATTGTACTGTAGCAGACGACATGTTGTCCGGTAGGCCCACATGACATGACATGTGTAAGAAGTAAAACTTCAGACTATAAATAATAACATGTAACAGATAAATATAACAATAAGTTTATTACTACAAAAAGTGTATATAGTATTTATAATATTATTTTAATATAACCTAGATTTCTACATATTTCTATATCTACCCGTAAAAGTACTTCACTACTTTGGGCACTTCATATTTTTACTATAAAACGTTACTGTTCATGTATTTTTAGCCTATCTTTATTTTTTGAATTTTCCTGATCTCATCTACAGATGGATTTCAACCTTTGGTATACTTATAGAGATTTGTTTTCACTTTCAGCTCATATATTTTACTTTAGGCCTAGGCCTATGTATTTTTTTTTTAGAAAATCTAGTCTTATCAGTAAACGACACTTTTTATTGGCATTTTGGAAGGAAATGATGTCAAAAATAGTGATATTTTGGAAAAGAAACATCAGGAAATTAGTAATATATTATGAGCTAAAAGTGTAGATAATATTTTCTATTTAAGTATGCCAAATTTTGTCAAAATTCATATATAAATAAATTCAGGAAAAACCCAGTAAAATGCATGAAATATACAATACATGTAGGCCTACTGTACAGTATAGTAACAAATATGAGGTGTTCAAGTACTTTTGTCCAGGTACTGAAGATTATCGTTTGCATTTGCGCGGTTCCCATACTGCAGTAGCCTATAGGCCTAGATCCTTTTTAGAATGAAAAGGACCCCACTGCAAGCCAGAGATCTCTTTAAATAGAACAATACATTGTATCTCTTCTTAAATATAGATTAAGCTGATACATTCCATTTAATTTATGCAGGTAGTAGGGCTACTCCTAAGATAATACAGTTGATCAGACAAGCCCAAGGTCTTGATCCGGAAGAAGAGTCAATTCTAAAAAAGCTAACACCTCATGTGCCTGGCGTGGTAACATTTGCTGACCACAATAAAATTCTGCCATGGACAACAGAATACAGATCTGTTTTGGTCTTTGCAGACATTTCAGGTCAGTTGATATTCGTTTTTAGTCACTTCCATTTTCAGAATCTTAAACACACTTTTAGATGAAAAAAATATATTAAAAAAATATATTCTTTTGTAATTTTCGATGATTCGATGCATGGGATTTTATAAATTACGTGCATTGATGAATAAGTACTACAAATAGTGTATCAGTTGAGTAGAACGCATAGGTTTAAAATGCAAACGTTTGAGACTTAATCAAAATCAACTCATTTAATTTATTTAAATAATGACTAATGTATACTTTTAAAAAGAAATGTATTTTTAGATTCAGAAAATGATTTATTTGAAGTAAATACGTATTGCTGCTAAAAGTCAAACTACAAATGTATTTCCAGGTTTTACAGCTCTATGCGAGTGTTATGCGTCTATGGAAAAGTCAGGCATCGACCAACTCACAAAGAACCTAAACGATTACTTAGGGGCGATGGTTGACCTCATACTGAAAGCAGACGGTGATGTGCTCAAGTTTGCTGGTAATCTAAACTTTTGTCAATCGATTTGAATGCATCATTATTATTGATAACAGTTAAATAAAAACATTTATATCTATAAAATACTCAAAACTTTAGCTTTAATCTTAGTTTCCATTTTTTCTATTACAATGCGATGCTTGTTTTTAAATCTATGTCCGTCCGTCCTACGGACTGTTTTTTTTTAATTTGGCAAGATGACTCCCTTTGCCATCTATATATTTGGAAATGTGTGCTTTTTTGTTTTGTTGTTGTTGTTGTTGTGTCTTTTAGTTTGACCATTTATGCTAGGTTTACACTATGTTCCCGGCGACCACGGTAGCCCCGTTTGCCCGAAACGTGGAATTCTGGCTATTTTTGTCTCTGTATTCAAGTTGAGCTAGGCCTTGTGAAGTTTTGCCACGGTCTTTTACGGATTACGGGGTGGACCGTTGGTATAGGGGAATGTGCTGTTCCCGGAGATCAAAGGTACACTACGGCTTTAGCACGGTCTATCAAGGATACCACTACGTTCTCTCTAGGCCTGTTACGATCACAAGGACTTGTAACGTAGGTTGTGAGAAAGTCTGTTGTGTATACATGTGTACTATAGGCCTATATACGTCCTTTTATATAGTATATAGGCCTATAGTACACATGTATACACAACAGACTTTCTCACAACCTACGTTACAAGTCCCTGTGGTTACGATCTGATGAGGTCTGCTACGTTTCACACATTTTGATCAAGTTCCGATACGTTTAACTTTTTCACAGTCCGCCAAGGCTTACTAGGGATGAAAATCTGATACCAGGCTTTTTTGGAGCAAATGAAACAATATTTATGCCGGAAATGTCATTTCAAACACGTTTTACTAACAAAATGTGTTAAAAGAAAAGAAAATCTTAACTATATTTGGTATAAATATGTAATTATTATAGCCAAGTGTTTCTACCCAAACATTTTTTTTCTGTAATGGTTCTCACTTAATCTGCCTTTTGCAATAATAGCTTTGGTATAATTTGATAGTTTAAATGGGTTTAATAATGACTATTTCTATTTATTGATACAAATAATTCCATGAAGTAGCAAATATAAACCAGGCCAGGCAATGATACTCCATCATATATTGCTTGCAACGTAACATCGTAATATGACATTACATGCCGTACCACGTCGGGCTTTCAACCGCTACAAGCCGTAATGTGCCTTGACAGAACGCATCAAAACGGTTATCATCCACCTTGGCTTGCCGTCAAAACCTTGACAAACCTGGACAAAACGGCACAAAACGTGCAGCCAATCTGCATCAACCGTGATAAAAAGTAGAAAAAAACGCAACAGAACGTCACAAAACTTGAAATCACCGTAAGATTCCGGGTAACGTGCTTGCTGCCCGTTCCAGCACGGACTGTATGGAAGTTTTGTTACGGCCTCGTACGCGCTGTTACGTTTTGTTTCGTCAGTCCCGTTTTATAACGTCCTGTGGCGTTCACCATCTGTACCGTGACTGCCGTGGCAAATTTTTTGACAGTTTAAAAATTTGGCACGGCATCCACGGTAATCACGACCGCTCACGTTTGTCTATCACGTCCTACTGCGTTGTCTCACGTTGTTTCGCGGTCACCACGTTTTGTCCACGGTGGCCGCCGGGAACATAGTGTAAACCTAGCATTACCTAAACATGATTCAATTGTTTTGATAATGATATTGCTTGCTAAAAAAACGGCTGATGATAGTGAAATGGATTTCCATGTATGCACTGCGAATGAGTCAATTTTGCTGTTTAAATGTGATAAGCCTAATTATCTTAGGCTTTACCTTTGTAAACAACGTTTTTGATGCAATCTTGTAGCTGAAATACTACAACACCTTCCAATGATGTTCTTATAATTTTTACAGGCGATGCCATACTGTCCCTTTGGAGGGTGAATACACACAAAGATTTATTGAACGTGACGGAGAAGGTCATCAGATGTTGTCTGAACATTCAGAAGAATTGCGGGGAGTGGAAAACTGACATTGGAATAATTCTCACTGTCAAACTAGGTTTGGTCCGCTTTTAATTATTAAAAATGTTAAAAATATGCAATACCCGTACACTTAAAAATGCTTACAAGAGCAATATTATTGAAAATATAGACAATAGTTTTACAATGAATTACTTGCTCATATTTCTTTCTTTGTTATTTTTACTTTTGCTTCTAACAAAAATAAATGATTAAATTGAATATATGTAAAACATGAAATCAATCAAAATAATTGAATTGATGGATTATATCAAAATTAATCAACAGTATCAGTTTCTTGTTTTGTGAATTAACGTGTAATCATCATTTATTTATTATAAGGGCGCAAGCACTTCTAAGGTAACGCTTACATGAAAATATAAGAAAAAACACAATCTTCAAAATTCAATCCTACACACTGACAGCTTCAGCTTGCGTCCGCCATTTTTTACCCAATGTGAAAAATCCCATCAGCGTGAATGCGATGCTTTGAAGTCAGCTCAATATATAATCGAGCGGTTCAAACGCTTTTATGATCCAACGAACGTAATCTTCCTCCGGTAGAAGCTCAGCGAATTACTTTATATTTGCAAGCGTTCAAATGATAGAACACCTTCCCCAAAACGGAATATCTGTTACGGAAATAGAAATTTCTTCTTTCTCTTATGTGGATTTCCTTCTAAAATAGAAGGGGTGGGACAAAAATAGAGTGAGATATATGAATAAAAAATAAGCAGAAAATTCGGCTCCGTTATTTCCATAAATTGAACTTTTTAACATTGCATAATTAATGGTTACTGGAACATCTTGCTGCGTCCTTTAAGGCATTGCCTTCAGTCGTATTACATATGTATATATATAGGGGTCAGAGAAGTAATATCAACAGGATTTTCCAGATGACACGGAATCCAATCAAACTTAAGTCTGTTGGATACATATATAGTAATTTCAATGCTTTATTCAGGGGTATCTCTTGGAAACACAACAGTAACATTTCTTGGTAATGACACATTCCGGATGTATGTAGAGAGAGGGAAGCCAGTTACAGATGTCAACACAGCCGAAAGCTTCTGTAAATCTGGATACATTGTTCTTTCTCCGTACGTATGGGAAATTTGCAGGAAGACACTTTTTACATTTGAAGTACTAGAAGATGGCCAGCACGTCCGAGTAAGTACATCCAACGGCTCTGATGAGGTGAAACGGGTTTGCAATTATATGGATCGATCATCGTATATACATATTAACACACTCATTGGAATTATATGATCAAAGTGATCAATAGATATGAAAAAAACAAACCTGATTTATCTTATAGCCATCTCTGCCAGAAATGCTGTTCACAAAAAACAATCCATGGAACGATAAATAATGGAAATATTATTTACATACATACATACTTTTATAAACAAGATATTTTCTTATTTTCAGTAAAAATCACAAAACTGGCAATAAGACCAAGAAACTGGCAACACAACATCTTGCTGAATTACTGTTTAGAAATCTTTTAATTCATCAATGATACTCATAATTCAAGAGGAATACTAAGTCTGTAAATAGAAAAGAAAATCTTTTATTTTTAAAACAGGTGTTGTCTATGAAAGATGACGCTCTTTCATTACCTCCAACCATAGAGATAACTTCAGAGGATGAAAAAGATCTGGAGGAATCTACTGATGACATTACTTCCGAATCTACAAATTATCAAACTCTATTCCACCGCAAGTATCAAGCATTTTATTCATTCTTTTCCTAATTATCATAAATAAAAAAAACATCTGTACCAAAACTATTGAGAAGTTCATACACATGGAAGAAAATGTGATGTTTAGTTTAACACGTATACATGTGAAATCATACTGAAATGTAGAACGAAAGTGCAACGGGAATAATTTCTACGCTAAATATATTTGATTATAAATGTTTCTTAAAATTGAACCACAAATATACGTATGAAGTTGAATTAATTAAGGCCCTTATAGATTGCAAAACTTTTCAAAGGGCTCTATTTTTCGTATCTAGTATCCACCAAAAATTCGGTCTTAAAAATATCATTCGTTAATTATTTTTTACAGAAAGAAATCTTACAATGGGATCATCAGCAAATGTGAAAATGATAGCTCATCGTTTAAATGTGAAAACAAAACGTCCAGGCTTGTCCAGAGGATCTACGACATCTAACAATCTGATGGTTCAAAATCTGTCTTCATCGAATACCAATCCTGCAAGTTCTCTACAGGTCAACGCATCTGCTACTTTACCAGTTCTGAAATCTGTTATTTCACCAAGAGACATGAAGACAAAAGATACCAATGTCCCTCTAAAACCATCATCAGCAGACATCGAAACTGCAGGTTTTCTTGAATCACCATCCGATAATGTAGTTAACCCATTTCTTAATCCTTCAACTTCAGCAGAAAGTGAACAACCGATCGTGACTGCCGTGGCGCCTGTAGATGAATCGACAGCAGCTCTGTCCAAGACAAAGGATTTGACAACAGCTTCGTCTAAGCCCAAGACTGACACTACGAACGCAGCCCCATCGCCTCTTAAAAAGAAAGGCTTCGGAAAACTTGCCAAGTGTAAGCCATCTTATGTTATTGTTATATCCATTTTTGGTTTTATAGACGGAACTGTGATTAATCTGAAACTTCATGAACAACTTTCATGGAAAAGTGCTCGTTTAGGATTCTTTGACAGATCCAAAATTAAAGGTCTAAGCCACTTAATTCATTCTTGTGCAATTTATCAAATTCCCTTTGGCTGATTATGCTCAAAATTCATGGAAACTGTCACATTGCTTCGGTAAAGCGCTTTTGCTTATTCTCTACTTTCAAATGTTAAGATCATAGAAATTACGTATTAATAAGACGAACAAAATTATTCTTCGGGCCAATTGATTATAATGATTGTTTAGTTTGATAATTACTATACACATGTTAATGTTATGCGAGAGACACATCTACTACAATCTAGTTATTGACTTTGATTTCAGTACGCCATGTCGCCAAGCAAGTTGCACAGTTAAAGCTTGACCAGTCTCTCAGGTTATATGTTTTATCACCAGTTCTGAAGAAGGTAAAGTTCCATTTGCGAAAGTTGCTTCATCCCGTATCCACATCTTCTATGGTTATTAATTTAGTATTGTTCCTTATTTTGATATATTGACAAACATCCAACTGATTTTAGCATAATTTTGTGCTATCATAAATTCAAAGTTTTAAAATAAAGGTTGAAGCAATGTGACTGAAAATTTTGTAGATTACTGATGTAATGTCTTAAATCAATAATGATATATTATATGTAAAACATGTTTCTTGCACATCATTTACCTGGCACTGTAGTTTCGTCTCATGGTTGAAAATATTTTCTTACCGCTTAATTACTCAAAAGTTTATTTAGCATTTGAGATTGTTGTAGTGAAGTTTAATATATGCATTCAACCTCATTATACGTACCGCATGCAATAGTAATAATGTGAAGCAACTGAACTTGCAGATTGACGATAACCAGCCACTTGAATATTTGTCTGAAATGAGAAAGGTGTCGATTGTGTTCATGAATTTAGTTCTGAATAAGGATTTCGATACAACTAACCTGCTGCAACGTGTGTTTGATACTGTATATCTACAATCCAGTATTATGCATGGTAAATATATAAATTTAAATTTACAGTTAATCATAAGACGTAATGAACAAAGTTGAATGCTTGACAAGTAAAACTGAACATGTTCAATTTGTACTACACTATGCTCCAGAAAGTAAATGTGGAGCAGTAATTTATAAATCAAAGCAAGATTTTTCTGGCAATCTTACTTCAAAGTTTTCATATTATTTGTCTTATAAAATATTTGACTTTTATTTCAGGCTGTTTAAACAAGGTTTTCCTTTTTGATAAGGTAAGATGTAATGAATGGTCAAAGTTTGCAAATATAGACATACAGTGCCTCCAATGTATTTTCACATCTTTCTCATCGTAATTACTACCTACTTCCTAATTTTGTTTTACGTTCTTTTGTTGAACATTATGCTCTATTCTCTGAAGCTGAAAATGCCTTCGATTTTTCCCCAATAATTATAATATATAATATATTAGACGATATCATGATTATATCATTTAAATACATGTACTATGTTTTAATAAGACTAACAAGAATTCCACGGAAGTGGATGTGTCGCCTGCACAACATCACAAAAAATAGTTATTTACAGTTGAAAATATTGTTTAATAATTTAGGAGAAGTAATCAAGTTCCATAACTCTTGCAAATATTGATGGATTTTGAAAAGTATCGAACCCATCTAAGATCTCATTAATATAAAGCAACATACCAAATTTGGTTGAAATCGGACAATAAATATTTAAGTTATCGAGCGGAAACCATGGATTTTTCTGTTTTGATGATTTTAAAGTCCCGTAACTCTTGAAAATATTGACGGATTTTGACCATTATTGAACTCATCCAAGATCTCATTGATATAAAACAATTTATGAAATTTGGTTGAAATTGGACGATAAATATTTAAGTTATCGAGCGGAAACCATGGATTTTTCTGTTTTGACGATTTTAAAGTCCCGTAACTCTTGCAAATATTGACGAATTTTGACCATTATCGAACTCATCCGAGATCTCATTGATATAAAGCTATATAAACCGTTTCCCGGACACCGACGCCGACGACGCCGACGCCGACATAGTGATACCTAAGTGTCGCCCTTGCGTTGCAGGCGACACAAAAATGAATATTTAAAATGGTATTTTCTTTCTCAATAATTTAATTTCATTGTTTACATAATAAGGGTTGTACATTTTTGGTGATCTTTGGTCTCCCTGGCTACAAACATGAAAGAGACTGTGCTCATGCTCTGATGTGTTCGTACAAGATGAGAAAAACCTTGGTCAAAATGGATGGTATCAGGTAAGTCATATTGAAAACATTTAATACAACGATATATATTTTTTAATGATAATGTAGTACATTGATCAATAAAATACTTCAGGAGTACTTACCGTTCATTGAAGACTTTATATTTACAATTTATTGTAGGTAGAATATTTGAAATTTCGCTGTAATTTTGTTGACCTGTACGATCCAGTGTGCACTTTAAATTGTAGAAATGTTTCCATCGGTGTGACTACAGGAACAACTTTCTGTGGAGTAGTAGGACATACAAATAGACACGAATATTCAGGCAAGTAACAAATTACACCAAACTTCAATCTAGATTTAGGAAAGTGGGTTGATGCCGACAAAAATCTTTACATAGTGCATGTATTTACATATTTATCCACACATGAGAAATGGGAAGAGGGTCACCTGTCTGATTATCTATTCGACTTCCTTCACTTTACATATATACTTTCATTCAATAAGCTACTTTATAACATTTGTTATGAAATAAACAAAGTTAATATTTACATATACAGTTTAGTTGATTATGGGTTATTTTGAAGTTGATCTGATTTCAGTGATTGGAAGTAAGGTGAACATGGCTGCACGTCTGATGACGCACTACCCAGACAAGGTGACATGTGATGACAATACCTTCCAGTTCTCACGACTCCAGACAAGCTGCTTTCAGATTCTTGTCACCAAACGAATGAAGGGACTGCGCAATATTGGGCAAATCAGAGAGTATACGGAGGCTGATACAGATGCGTCTAAAAACCTCAACAGTGTCGTCAGATTTCAGTACCCTTTACTAGGTACTTTTATACAGTGATGTACCATTTCTAGCTCCGAACACTTGAGATACTAGAAACTTGTTTTACTCCTCTGATTGGTAAAAATAGACATTTTTTGATTAAGCGAAAAATGGCGAATAGGACCACAAATGGCCGATATTTAGATATTGCCTGATTTCAGCGAAAATATCTATGTAGGGGTTTAAAGGGATGCCAAATGCAACAACAGTACCACTTTCGAAAATATCTGTTGTCCTATGACAAAATGTCAATGTCAAAACGTCTATAGTCCAATGCTACCAATAGTAAGATATAGATACCATTATATGTAATGTTGGTTTCTATTTATACAGGGCGAGTGTATGAGAACAATATCTTCTATAAGGAGCTATGTTACCTGACGGAGCTGGAGAATAATGAACAAACTAAACATCAACACTTTGTCTTTGTTGGAGCTGCTGGGATAGGCAAAACTCGTCTATTGGATCATCTCATTGTCAAGGCGGAAAAAACTGGCACCAGGTCTGCAATCACGATATAGAAATCCGTTTTTATCCAAACGTTTTCCACACCACTTCAAATAGTTTCTTAATAACATTTCGTTATAGGAGAGACCTATTTAAGATTTTAAAAGGTAGATTGAAAAGTATAAATAAATTGAAATATAAAAGTCTTTTTACGGCCGAACATATTCGTATAAAATCATCTAATCAAACAACTTATCATTTATTGATATTTCCAATTGTTTGATTTTCAGACAAAACGTTTTTCAATTTATCTGGATTTTTTCCTGTTGTTTTCAGAGTCATATCGTGTGCACTGAAGCTTGATAATTTGTTTGATGCTAGTTTCCTTGCTCAGTATGTCATCCTCTCACTCCTAAATAGTGCTGGGTTCTCCTACCATGTCAGCAAGGAACCATTACTGATGGAGAGGCTCAAACGAGAGGGTTACATACCTTTTCTGTACAAACTCAATGTCATCCTAACGGCTAATGTAAGTACTTTCAAGTCTAATACGAATGGTTTTTTTTCTTCCTAAGTAGAAGATGAAAACTATCAATATTTGTGTCATATTCTATTACGAAATGTTGGATATTTTTAATATAGGAGGCAGATACCGAGACTGAATGGTAATTCCTGCCTTAGTACAACATACAGAAGCTACAAGTCAATTGTAATTGAGTAAAACTCATTAGCCATTGTGCTACTGTATACATGAGATATAAATCTTGATATCCTATTTTAACAGTTTCAGAGAGGAGATACGAGTGAGGGAGTCCCTGCTGAGGAAGAGGATCTACTCTGTTGCATAGCTTCTGTGGTACAAATTAATAAATACTTTTTATCGCCAGAAGTCATAGAGATTAAACTATCATGACGACGAAATTATAAAATATTAGTTCTTCAGTATGAAAAAACAACATCACTATCGTTATTACATATATATAAATTTAAAACTCTTCAAATAGGGATAGCTCCAACACACCCACTGCATTTCATACTAATACACATACTCTCAGTCTCTCAAGAGTGGACTCAGTTTTAATCCATGGGTTTTACCGTGTTTCTTTACATGTTCACAAATAGTTTATGTTAAGTTTCAATGTAGAAGTTAAATTCTTAAAACAATGCGCTATATAATAGCGATGAACCCTTAAATATATTTAGAAATGACCATTCACCTAAGTCTTATATCAAAAGACGCACCTGAACATGAAAATGATTGTTAATTGGACTTTAAACCAATCAAACAAAAACAAAACAAGACATGTAAAGACAAGTAAACAATGCCCTTCACTTTATCTTATCCATTAGTGTATAGAGAAGCTTGGCGGAGTTGTAGTATCACTGGACGACGCCCATCACATTGACCCTAAATCATGGAAATTTCTCCTACACCTTATCAATCTCCCTGACATCATTGTTGTGAGTACAGTCAGACCCTTGGCAGTAGAGGCACCACCCTGCCAAGCTGCGTCAGAGTTCTTCGACCATAAAATGGTAACGCTACGAGACATTGCTGGATTAGAGAGTAAATACATGACAGCTTTGGCCTGTCAACTTATGGAGGTCAGCAGGATACCAAAGGAACTGGAACGGTCAGTTGAGTTAATAGTTAATCCGGTATTCAGATTTATCACTGGTGTGTAACCTTTCGAAGATTAATTTTTTGAGTGGCACACGTGATCATTTTTATCATAAAAAGGCTTTTGGATACTTTCAATTTTTCAAAGTAATGTTGCAATTTGTGTTACTGGGATAGCCTTTTAGCATTTATTTTCATAAATCTTTGCATTTTACATCAAAACATCCATTCAAAATGCCAATGTTTTAGTATGTTGAGAGAGATGACACATGGCGTTCCATCCTGGTGTGAGCAGTTACTAGTGGACATGGTGGAGAAAAAGCAGTTGACCATTCAATATGAGAGTAATCAATTAAAACATGTGGATTCCATGGTGGCCCCACTCAGTCAATACATCAGACGTTTAGATACTGATGATGACCTCAGTGATCTGGATGTAAGGCAGTGCAATAAAGTCTTCTGTAATACCTCCTCAGTAAGTTATTTTTATTAACAAAAATAAAGAATAAATACATACCGCATTTGCTACAATATGCGCCCACATTCATGTAAAAGACCACATAACCATTTGATTTCTCCTAGACGACAATGTTATCGTCTGCCACTGTCCAGGTTAAATGGAGTTTTCCAGTCCGGTCATTCATCACTAATTGTCAAGAAAGTCATCTCACACAGCTGAATAAATACTGTTAAATAAGTACCATCTTGCCAAACTTTTAAAGGAGTTTGTTAAATTCCGCGGTAAAAATTGAATAAGCGTTTCATAAAATTGCAATCTTGAGAATCTCTTATAAAATTCTTTATACATTTTACATCTACAAACCACACATTAACATTTGAAACTGATGCACCTTGAATACCCAACCAGCAAGAACAAAAGGTTTGGTCTATATTTGGTTTTAAACTTCCTGGTGCAAAAGGGAATCTATTTTGTATAAACTGTGGGTCAGAGCCCAACGGGCAGAAGTGACTGGAACAATTTTAGAAATGTAGCAAATTATTTCAAAAACATATTCTACTTTGAAAACAGTTAGAATTCCTCTTTTATATCCGCATAGCGTTGTTTTGTTTCAGGAGATAAAAGTTAATCTGTACTCATATATAAGTTTGATAGGTTTGTCTTGCTAGCGATACAGGCCCTATGTGCAAAAAATCTTATGTGTTGGCTGCGATATAGGAAAATATATTAAATTGTGTGATGGCTTTGTTCTGCAGATCAGACAAATCCACAATTACAGATAGATAGACTTTCAAAAGTCGTTTGACAATTTTGCAGATCAGCTTCCAGAAAAATGAGTCCGGCCATAACATGCTAGCAGATTTAGGTTATCTCCAAACCAAACGGTCCTTAGATAATGAAGAAGAAAGGAACGCTAAGAATTCTAGAATTGCTGTATTCTCTCCTGGAGTAAATCCAAATGAGATTACAGTGCCTGATTCAATGAAAGGTACTGGCTCGGTTGTTCATGATTTATGGTGATGATGAGTGTTTCGTCTTTCGTTAAAGATGCTCCACCGCTGACAAATGGTATTTTTTCACTATCAAAAACAGGAACAGACGATTTAGTATTTTTCTTCAGCTGCAAAAGTTACTTAGCTTACACCATTACCACTATTGAAAAGTTTGAGCTTCTAATTTTACTTCAAGTTAAAAATATAAAAAATACTTATTTGCACCCCGGAAAAAATTCCGTCGCACTATATCCTATATGGAATGAAGTACTAATTGTTCATGCACCAAAGGAAAATAAATTATTTTGTATTATTTTTTGTGTTAATTAGACATATATATACACAATTTAACACTAATTATTGTTCAAATGATTAATATCATATATGCTCTGTCGGCGGTGGAGCATCTTTGAGTTTCAATATATGTCACTCAGTGAAAATTATATACAGTCATGTGTAATAATTACAAGTTATCCTCTGATTTCAGTTAGTTTTGCTTTCGTTTTAACTGTAGGAATATTAATTCGATGATGTTTTGGCTTGACACTCACAGCAGGGTTATCATGCCAATATAAAAAATGCCAGTTTAGCTACTGAATTTTTTTAGAAATTATTCTTACACGTGATTTCTTTTTAAAACCTTCTTTTGGAGTTTAGAACTCATCATGACTAGGATTGACTCCATGAGGGCTTCGGAGCAGCTTATCGTGAAATGTGCCGCCGTGTTGGGGAGAAGTTTCTCTCGAGATATGGTCGAAACCATCCTCCCAAAAGTCCAGAGAGTGAAGGCGCGGAAATGCTTTAAACAGCTTGCTTTCAATGGAATCTTTGAATGCGCCAACATTCCAGCTGGACGATACAATCAGATGATGCAGGGGAGAGACGACACAATATCGTGGGATACTTGCTATTGTGTGAAAGAGGAAAACCTTTATGTGAAGGACCTCTGTAACAAAATGCGTTTCCGTAATGCACTCATACAGCAGACAGCTTATGAAACCCTGATGGAGAGTCAGCGACTGGAACTTCATGCCAAGGCTGCCGAGTATTTGGAGAGACAGGCTGACAAATACAGATCCAAGATTCCCTACTACTTACTGGGCAGAGTGTCTCCACAAAGTGATGTCGATACGAGGGGTTCTGGTAAATATATATTATCAGTATCCACTCAGTCAGTTATTTATTTTAAATTAGACTAAGTATTTCTGAAATATTTATATGCATTTGCAAAGTTTGAATAATGATTTACAGAGAATATTGATATATATATATATATATCGTATTAGGATGGATTTACGTTCAGTCACCATCTTCGATAATTTACGGGTGTACTTGTACTATACTGATAGACATTACCCATAGATATTTTTGTCGCAGATGTTGCAATAAGAAGAGCCAAATGGAAAAGGAGAGCTTCTTCTCGAGTTGAAGATATAGGGAGCAACAGTTACCAACAGACTCGCGGACGACGTTTTGGATTCTCTCTAGATATAGAGTAAGTCTGTGCTGCAATTAAGTCTTCTTAAGTATAGTTTCATTGACAATTAGATTTATATGAACACTTCATACATTAGCTCTGACAAGTTTTCATTCTGACATTTTACTGAAGTAGTACAAGAAAACAAACAAGACAATAAGTCTTTGTATACATACAATAATAAAAATAACCGAACTGACCCGATTGTTTGTGTCTTGATATTTGTTATTTGGAGCATGGAATTATACATTTCCCTTTTTCAAGGACGTTGGTAAACAGGTAGGATTGCTTGGAGATCTTTTTTTATATAATCAATTAATCAAAAGCGTAGGCTGTATGTGTTTTAAAGGTAAATTAAGTTTGGTTTAATGTGATTTCGTCTTTTGTTGACCAGAAAGATGGATCCGTTGGTAGAGGTTCTAAGGGAAAAATTTTCACTGAACCAAACAATTGACGAAATGATCGAGTGTCTACTTCCCACTTATAAGATGATCATCTTTCACTGGAAGGCTGCCAAACATTACCAGAATCTTGTTGACCAGCTCCTGGAAGCTACATCAGGAGCTGTCTTCATCCGTAAAGCGGAACAGGTAATAGGTTGCACTGTTTAATATATTTTTTCGCATATTTTTTTCAAGTAAAAGGAAATGTTGCTCAGGTTTCAATGACATGCTAGTAACAGATGTTCTCTATAACCAAGATACTGTAAACCCTCATTTGCAAATATTGATTTTTGCGGAATCAAAATATGAATATAAACATATTTTAATATTTCAATAATGAACCAAATTGTATGTATTAGTATGCCGAATGTTTATATAGATTGATTTCGAACAGGCAATGGACATGCTGTTCGAGGTCAACACTGTAATAAAGACTATGGAGGAGACTAATGAGGTAGATCAGGAGTCCCTCATGATACTCAAGTCAAGAGCAAACAGACTTTATGCGAAGGTAACATTTAGTCATTACATTTTTATCATTTACACGTATATGGTATTTTGACCTGAACTGTAAATAATGAACATACAATTGGCATATGCATGTTGCATTTTTGAAACCTGAAAAACGCTAGTTACATTTTGTCATTTTGATTTATCAAGTTGATTGTCTATCCTGTCCGATTGCTTGAATCTGTAGGAAAATGTATTCAGTCTAACTTATCAAAATCAACCATTTTCTTTTCCGGATCTCTGTTTATTCTGATTTAATTGTATGATATTTTCTTCTTCTTAATTATGGAATGGAATTAAAACCTGGATAATCCGGAAACCTGTTTACACCGGTCAAATATGTTGGCTCTAATGATATCCGGTTTAGAAAATGTATACTATATAAGTATTGGAATCTTTGCGACATCTAGTGGTGTAATATATCAGATAAAATTCGAAGATTTAATAAATGGTTAAAAGTCACCATAGCTTCATAGCTTTATACTGTGATCAAATTAAAAATGTTTTTAGAACCATTTTTTCTATGGTATTTGGTTTCTTGAATTTGCGAAGTGATGAATATTTCCACAGACATACCAAATTCTTGGACAAGAAGACCAATGTTACATCTTTCTGAAAAAAGCAGCAAAGTTAGTTGGTTTGAAGGAGCCCACAAGTATGACTACTGCCAAATGGAAAGTGAAATTTCTGAAATTCAAGATGTTTTTCTTGCAAAACCGAGAACAGACGGTAATTAAATAATTTCCTCCTTTTTTAAGTTTAAAAACAAAAGTGCCACCTACCGGTCCTTATTTAGACAGCACTTGTCAATTTCATGACAGTTAACACCCTTCACCGATTGATATAATCCCTTAAAATGTGCTACATGCATAAACAACTCTTATGTGTACGGCGTATTAGGGCCACTATATATTTTTTATTTATCTTGTGCGTACAAGTTAGTATCTTGTACGTACAACTAAGTATCTTGTAGGTACAAGTTATTACCTTGTATGTACAAGATACTAAGTTGTACGCACAAGATACTAGCTTGTACGTTCACGATGATAACTTATATGCACAAGATACTGACTACTACATTCAAGATACTAAGTTGTACGTTCAAGATACTGGCTTGTACCTACAAGATAATAACTTGTACGTACGAGATAAATGTCCTAAAACGTCACCCACGTACGAGATAAATGTCCTAAAACGTCACCGTAATAAACACATGGCTTCATGAAATAATTGTTTTCACTTCATTTGAGTATTTTATCACTTTAAGGTAATCTCAGAGTGTGTTCATAATATAAAGAGGTACTAGCTGTGTTTCCAAAACAATTTATATATTTAATATTTCAAGTTCAAGTTTCTTTATTATTATTGTGCAGAATGGTACCGGCCAGCAAGTCGATCATTGAGCAATGCAACTGTCTACTGGACCTGTACAATTACCACAAGAAAAATGACAACACCGAGTTCATGATCCATAGTGCCATGCTTAATCTCTCCAAGATCTTAAACAGAGTGCCACACCTTCACCAGGTAACGAGGTTGCAATGCACTTAATTTTAAATCAAAAGACAACACAGATGATCTTAATATAAATAATATTAATGTTTTCTTGGATATCGAATTTTATAAAGTTTAAAAAAGAAGTGGTTGGATGCTTTGTAGGTTGTGAAGGGTTACCATGAAGTGATGAAATATTACAAGAATCAAAGTGACAGAAACATGGAGATGAAACTTGGGATGGAGCTCATTGAAAGGTAGGTCAATCTTATATGTATATTGTGTCTAAAATTGTAACTTTTTTGTCAAAATTAATGTCAAAAGATTTGTACCTACTCTCTTCTATTATCTTCTATTTGATTATGACATATTATTTCTGAAACACCTAAATTATAAGATTGTCTGTTTTCATTTGCTCAATGCAAATTTGTTTTGTCGAGACAATGATGGTAATTGCTATTTCGAGTTATAAAGATCACAAGATTTCGTTCATTGGTATTCAGCTGTCAAAAACAAGGTTATGCTATTTGATAATAACTTCCTTGTATCATATAAGTAGAACTTCCACTTTAAAGTCAAAGGTTTACATATGTCATCTTGAATTGTTCTCTTACACATCAATTGACTGCTGGGTCAACTGATGAAGAGTCTGATGTTCAGGGATATAACATTGAGTGTGGTTTCGCTTTTAATTGCCAAAGTACAGTACTTCAAAATATTAATTTTGCTTCACATCACCAATCTCTAAGGATTACTTCTTTTTCAATCTCTATATTTCTTCCCTGGGCTATGTTCGAGCAAATGCGAAGGTTCTGTGTGCGATAACCTATGAATAAGATATATTATAACACATTGGCATATACATATTGGCTAAGGTTGCCATTCTGTGGTAGACGTCTCTGTAGACCTGTAGGTGATCATTCGTTTTACTCGTAAAATCGGGATATAACGACAGTAAAAGTAACCCCAGGAATATTGAGAATGTGTGTTCTACTACTACCTTCCGGTTATAGCATTAAATGAAAAACAGTTAGAGGAAATGAATGCTTGTTAATTCAAATTGCCAGAATACTTATATTCAGAAGGATTGCAAATCATTCATTTCGAGCAAGCTGTCATTATTTCATTAGGTGTGTAGACCACTACAAAGAGCTGACAAAGAGTGATTGTATGCACATGACGCAAGTGTATGCTGACCTCTGTATACTCAGTCTCGAATCTGGAAATATCAAAAAGGCAATGTCGATGGGTAAGTTGCTACAAAGAAAAATATTACACATTCAAATGCACTTGACATTTCTTTCAGACATTTTTTATATTTTGTGCGTATTCATTCAATGGTCATATGCATAATTTTTGATACTTTGTGGTATTGTTATTGTGGTATTGTTAAAACCAGAAATAATCTAAAATACATTATTTTGCAGGTTTTAGTTGTATTGATCTGGCAAACAAGACAGAAGATGTCCTAATCGTAAAGGAAACAGGACATAGCCTTGTATTTTCCCTAATCCTTGACAACAGGTATGGTTATACATGTTCATAGAAAGATTGAAAAACTGCAAAGCTCACTGTTACTTAAAATAGATTGTTCCACAAATTTTCCAAATGATAACTTGAGAACACATCGACATTTGTTCAAACTTCATAGAATGGTAACGGAGGAGAAGACAAAGCTTGGGATTGAATTTTGGGTCAAAAGGTCATTGTTAATAAAAATAATTTGTTTCACAAATTTTCGTTTCCGGACGATAACTTGAGACTGAATTTGTTCAAAATTCATTCAATGATAGTATAACTAAGCAATATTAACTGGCCATAGATAAGAAAAATGTAATTGACGGCAGGGGACATGTGTTGCTTGTAACACTTACTGTGAGCTTGTTTCATTAGTTTTCATACAGCATCCAAGACAGCCCTGAAGGCAATATAGTTTTGTTTTTAATAGTATTTGTAAATAGCTATATGTAACTTTGAAGAGTTGGTTTAGATTAAATGATTTCACGTAACTTTCACGTCCTTTCAAACAGTGCAAAGAAATAGTTCAATATGTTGTTACACATTATTTTTAATTGTGATCGCCATTCACCGAGATTTATAGTATGTCCCGCTTCGATATGTGAGTCGGACGGGCTTTTATATTTTCCATGTATTTCTTGTTGGAATCGATTACCTCTGAGTTTAATTTTCCAGTTACTTACGTTCTGTGTTTTGACAGCATTGCCAAGTGTATAGACACCCTATTGAAACTCAACAAAGGTATTCCAAACAGAATTACATCAACGTGGTACTATGCTCTTTGCTTGGAGCTCGTTCAAAATGGAGGTGAGTTCCATGTGTTGAGAGACATTCTTTCAAATGTTCCAAAATGATTCGAAATTTGCTGGAAAAAGATAAATCGATATGGCATGACGCGAAAAGAATTAGCAGGTATTCACTTATATGGCATTAATTACAACAGCATAACTTAATCCTCCATTATTTATCAGCTTCCCATAAAATAAAAATAAAAAACATAAATCTGATCATTCGTAAAAGTTTAAACCTTCGTGTTGAGATAAAAAAAATCAGATTCCTTTTGCTAAGCTTTATCAGTGCCCCAGTATATGGCCAAGAATCCTGCAGTTTTTCTAGACACTGGGATATTTCGATCAACCTTGGTATCAGAGTTTTGGCTTGTAGTTTGAAAGCCATGTGATGTTAAACAGCCAAATTCTTACACATAAATTGGACGAGTCCTGTCCTACGAACAGAGAAACAGATTTAGTATTTATCTGAGATATTGCACTATTTGTATCCTAACATGTATATATGTAATCTTTTCAGCTTCAGGTTCTAGTCCAGAGTCTTTCTATAACTGTCTGGCATTCTCTGCAAATCTGTTTAAGAATGCTGATGCAGTTAGAGGCGAACACTCTAGCAGATACTACCTGGCTATGTGTATTGCTATGCAGTAAGTATAAAATGCCTTTTATCTTTTAAAGCTATTTAAGATAATTATCTTGATTATATAACCGTGATAAATTAGTAATAATGTTTAAAGTTTGCCATAGTTTAGATAATTCCTCATTACATGTACATGAATATAATGCAACAGAGATAATAGGCCGGGATCTAGGGGGGGGGGGGGGGGGGGGGGGGGGGGGGGGGGGGGTCTACGTGCCCCCCCCCCCCCCCCCACAACTTAACGAACCAATGTTTTTCTGAACCCTTATGACCCACTGATAACGAAATCGAGAGGTAACATTGTATAAACTGGGATGAACTTCCGGTTATGACGTCATCAAGATGGCCGCCATCTCGAATTTCACTAAAGATTGAAAAATAGTCATAACATTGACATTTTTCAACCGAAGAAGACAAATGAGGCATCAAAATGACCACAATAGAACAACAAATACATATCAGGACCATATAACCCAATATATATAGTTATTTCTACGCAGGAAATGAAAAAATCGGATTTTAAGCTCAAAAATGGTAATTTTTAAGCAAATTTTTCATATTTGGCTTGACGCAGCAAAAATGTTTGCCAACAGCAAACTATTATTTCTAATCAGTTATTTGACCTTTTATCAATCAGTAAAAACAACACCAACAAAAAAAAAATAATGTTAACATCGTATGAGCTCCGGTTATGACGTCATCAAGATGGCCGCCATCCGAATTTCACTAACAATTGAAAAATAGTCATAGCATTAACATTTTTCAACCGAAGTAGACAAATGAGGTATCAAAATGATCATAATAGAACATCAAATTCATACCAGGACCACATAATTCAATATAGGTAGTGAATTCTAGGTAGGATTGAAAGATTGAAAAATAGTCATAACATTGACATTTTTCAACCGAAGTAGACAAATGAGGCATCAAAATGACCACAATAGAACAACAAATACATATCAGGACCATATAATCCAATATATATAGTTATTTCTACGCAGGAAATGAAAAAATCGGATTTTAAGCTCAAAAATGGTAATTTTTAAGCAAATTTTTCATATTTGGTTTGACGCAGCAAAAATGTTTGCCAACAGCAAACTATTATTTCTAATCAGTTATTTGACCTTTTATCAATCAGTAAAAACAACACCAACAAAAAAAATAATGTTAACATTGTATGAGCTCTGGTTATGACGTCATCAAGATGGCCGCCACCCGAATTTCACTAACAATTGAAAAATAGTCATAGCATTAACATTTTTCAACCGAAGTAGACAAATGAGGTATCAAAATGATCATAATAGAACATCAAATTCATACCAGGACCACATAATTCAATATATGTAGTGAATTCTAGGTAGGAAATGAAAAAATCGGATTTTATAAGCTCAAAAATGATAATTTTTTAGCAAATTTTTCATATTTGGTTTGACGCAGCAAAAATGTTTACCAACAGCAAACTTTTATTCGTAAACAATTATTTGACCTCTAATCACTCAGTAAAACAATCAAATGTATAGAGATATAAAAAAGAATTATTGTTATACCATCATTAAGTTTACAAAACATCACCGGGTGCGTATACTGGGTATATGCTATTTTTCTAACTCCAAACCGCTGACACTACAGTTTCCTGGTGTATTATAAGTTCCTTAAATAAATTTGACTATTGGCGATTTATAAGTAGGAAACATGATTGTAATGTTGACAGAATATCTAGCCGCGGGTAGGACAAGTCATAGTTTCGTTTATTTCCTATGCATATTATTAGCAAAATGTCAGATGGTTACCACAATGTCACATATTTCTTTCACTGGTTCTCAATTATAACCATTATCATTGTGCGTGCTTTCCCACCTCACTGCACTATCCTCTGACGTGACTCGGCATGTCTGGTAGCTAGTACATGCAGTCCAAATCAGAGTAATCGAGATATCAGTATCCAATTTGTCGAAAGCCAGAGCGTCGTCTTCGATGTCGATGAGTTGATGTGACACTACATTACCAGTGGTGTTCTAGCCTGTCATCTTTCATGGCCAATCCATGGCCAGAGTTTATATCAGGAACAACAGGTTCAGGGATGTGGGATTTCCTTCAGATTCTAATATATCGTATATGCTGCTTCAGACTTCTCAGGAAATTACACCAGATCCAGATTCTTCGAATGGTGGAATGATTCAAGCACCATTCATCAACCTTGTGGACACTCTTGCGACTATAGATGGCACAGGTTATATCCTCGAGGTCTTTAATGAGGTCATAAATGTTAAATGTTTTTCATTGGTCAGACTTTCACATGTCCCTTGAAGGTACTGGTTGTGTCGCATCTGGTGTATGCGTGGATACACCATTGAAGACTCTCCAGAAAAAGTTTTCTACAGTGCTCTCCAGACTTGGCAAAGAGAGGAACTTCACTATAGACCTCATTTCATTTATGACCTCAAAGAATTCACCTGTGTCATCTATGGTCACTGAGGGTTCACAAGAATGAGGAATTGTGCTTCATACGAATTAAGGAGAAGCAACTCAACCCTTCGCAGAATGTGGCTCTGGTGTCTTTTCCATCCTACCGGAGAGGTCTGGAACATCATATACGATATGTGAATCACTAGGTTGAAAACAGGATGAGCTCCCACATCCGCAAACCCGATATTTTTGATGTTACCTCTGGCCATGGACGGTTGACAAGTTAGAACCACGATGGTAAACCGGTAATGTAATGTCACCTCAGCTCATCAGCTCATCGACACTCTGGCGAGAAAGCACGCACAAAGATAATGCTTATCATTAAGAACTATTGAAAGAAATATGTGATACTGCAGTAATCATCTGACATTTCCTTACGTTATACACAGAAAAATAAAGTTAATAATGGATGCGCTATTTCTAAAAGAAACAAATTTCGGAAAGTGTCGTGGTATTAACGGAAACAAATGCTTTCTTCAGTTTTAATTTGATACCCTATTAGTTGGCGTTGTGCAGTAAAAATTCATTGAGACGCTACTAGTCTACAAACTTTCGAACATGAAAACGGATTTTGTTAGGAAATTGTCAAGTCCCACTTAGATATTAAGCCAACTTAAAATTCAAATGTGTTAAGATATGAATCGTCAATTGCCAATGTTATCTTCAGGAAGTTCTAAGACATCCGGAAACTGTAGTGTCAGCGGTTTGGAAAAAACAGCAATCATATACCCTGTATACGCACTCGGTAATGTTTTGTAAACCAAATGATGGTATAACAATAATTCTCTTTTGCATTTCTATATATTTGTGTTGTTGTTGTTTTTACTAATTAATAAGAGGTCAAATAACTGATTAAGAATAATAGTTTCTTGTTGGGAAACAATTATAGCTGCGTCAAACCAAATATGAAAAATTTGCTAAAAAATTATCATTTTTGAGCTTAAAATCCGATTTTTTCATTTCCTACCTAGAAATCACTACATATATTGAATTATGTGGTCCTGGTATGAATTTGATGTTCTATTATGATCATTTTGATACCTCATTTGTCTACTTCGGTTGAAAAATGTTAATGCTATGACTATTTTTCAATTGTTAGTGAAATTCGGATGGCGGCCATCTTGATGACGTCATAACCGGAGCTCATACGATGTTAACATTATTTTTTTTTTGTTGGTGTTGTTTTTACTGATTGATAAAAGGTCAAATAACTGATTAGAAATAATAGTTTGCTGTTGGCAAACATTTTTGCTGCGTCAAGCCAAATATGAAAAATTTGCTTAAAAATTACCATTTTTGAGCTTAAAATCCGATTTTTTTCATTTCCTGCGTAGAAATAACTATATATATTGGGTTATATGGTCCTGATATGTATTTGTTGTTCTATTGTGGTCATTTTGATGCCTCATTTGTCTTCTTCGGTTGAAAAATGTCAATGTTATGACTATTTTTCAATCTTTAGTGAAATTCGAGATGGCGGCCATCTTGATGACGTCATAACCGGAAGTTCATCCCAGTTTATACAATGTTACCTCTCGATTTCGTTATCAGTGGGTCATAAGGGTTCAGAAAAACATTGGTTCGTTAAGTTGTGGGGGGGGGGGGGGGGGGGGTGCACGTAGACCCCCCCTAGATCCCGGCCTATAAGTACAGTAAGTCATGAACTCAGAATTTGAATATTTTGCATTGAGTCTATTGTGAATATTTTGCATTGAGTCTATTGCACGATGACTTGCATGACTAATTCTGAATTCCGTTTGATAAATATGTGAATAACATATCCCCATTTGGCAAAATGTCCTTTCATACTATGGTACTTTACGCATGTGGATTTACATGTTTAAAATGGTTTTTTTTTCATTGTAACAGGAGCGAGACGGGCACAGTTTGTTAATAACTACAAACTACACCCGGCTCCCTACCTGTGCGTTTCAACCCAGATTCGTAGGGTTTATGCTTGACTTTTGCCGGTGAATGAAAACGAGACAAATACTTTTTAACACGTAACAATATTTATTTATAAATAACGACATATTACATATTAAACGATGTATTACACAAGACGTAGGGCCCAACAACAACGAGACTAAGACATATATTTACAAAATATCCCCCGTCAACCCCTCCATAGCCCACCTACAACCCTATCATCCTATACCTATTAACATGCCCCCTTCCTGCTTTACACCGCACTGAAATAGACATAACACCCCTTTATATACCCTGACTATAACTATACATGCACGATCAACCAATACGAAGACGGAACACAACACAGGCGCTCGATACAATGACATATTATAGACGACAGCTACACGTGTACAAGATACACACGCACTCTAACAGCTAGCACAGGATTACGACACCATATATATTCCCATAAAACACAAACTATTTACAAGCCCTGCTACATCACCATAATATGTTTGAATGAAAGAACATCAATGACTCGTCAAAGAGATAATATTGTCATGTATAAACCACTTCCTTATTTCATGCACAAAGACGCAGATACTGAAAGATAAAGCAAGTATATATTTACATAATAGGCTTGAATTGACGGATGAATTTGTGCGAGTGTCGGAGTTTTTCGGCTGATGTATGTATTTTCGTTTGTAGTTATTGCCGAAACCAGAACTGGGAAGCGTGTCAAAGCTGGTTTGACTACTGGGAACTGTACAGGACAACCGACATGTCCTTTTTTAGTCTGTACACTCTGTGTAAGGAGGTGGAAATCAAGCTCCTGTCCATATCTGTCAGTCACGGAAAACCACAAAAGAGATGGGAAGACCTGAAAGAAAGCATTGAAGAAGTAAGTTGATGTTTATTGTTTTCTGTTGATACAACATAAAAATAAAATTACACTTTATGTAATAGGTAAGACACCACATGAATTTTATCCCGAGGGTTTATCTTGTCGCACACTCAAGCAGTGGATATTTTTTTTTCTTAACCGCTCGCTTTCTGGTGTATTTACTGTTGTGATTGCATAAATGCATGACAACGGCATATAAAATGTCTGTGCATGCAGACTTCTTTGCAAATATCTTATGCTCACTAAAAGTGTGGGTATACCTGTCCAGATTAAGAGAAAGATATGTCTTACACTCACCGGAAGTGTGGATATTTAGGGTAAAATAGAGAGAGAGAGAGAGAGAGAGAGAGAGAGAGAGAGAGAGAGAGAGAAGGAGAGGGATGTTTGATCTAATATTTCTAAATACTATATGTTTATAATATACATATCTTAGTATTGAAATGAAACCTAAACATAATCCGAGTTTCAAGGTATAAGTTATATGTTTTATCGGTAAAGGGCGCTTACAAACATTTCCAAAGAGAAATTACTGGGCGGCTTGCTCATCACAAAATTACATACGGCATGAGATCTCCTGATATGACGACTGCAAATAAATAGTCTTCTTCATTAATTTCAGGACCTTGAATTCCTAATGACCATTATAACCACCTTCCCAGGACTGAAGCCGCGAGTGTTACACCTAAAATCTTACTGGTGTGCTCTGTGTGGCCAGACCAGAAAAGCAAAGAAAAATTTGAGGAGAGCAGGTCTTGTAGCCAGGAAACAGGGCAATCAGTCCGAATGGCGATGGATCAAGCATCACAAGCAAGCTTGGTTCAGAACACCAAAAGGATGTAAGCAGTGGCTAACTGTTCCAAAGGAGAACTACCTCAACAACAGGCTGTGGATGCCGGAAAGGGGCAAGCTTTTCACGTGGCCTCTAAGATAAATAGGATGCTTGCTTAAGGTATCTAAAAGGCATGAACTGATTACATACATTTTTTCATCCTCTAGAATGGATTTCTGATAGACGCGATCTACCCAAGAAACATATAATGTGGAAGAAACATCTACACGATGTTAACTAATCAGGAATTCATACATATTTTGAGAAAGCAATATCTACTAGACATTAGTCGATAAAAAAAATCGAAGAAATTAACTAGTCATTACTAGAGATTACCATAGATGTGAAATAATATCCGCAATACGCTAATAGGTAGATAGTCTTGACCTGTTAATATGTTTGATGAGAAATGAACAAAAGTAATTTTAATAGAAGTTGTTAAGCTTTGTGAAATGATGTATTTAAGATTGGTAAAATAGAAAACCATCATGTTAAGAATATTTAAAAATAGTATGTGAGCGTGTACTTTTGTTTGTAAAACGTTGAAGGAATTAGATTGATATTATTATTTACAATGCAATCGTACCAGGCAATGTGCAAATGAATGTTTGGGAGGAGTTAAGTTCTAAAGTAGTAAAGAAATAAATATGCTCTGTAATTGTAAAAAGGAACCTTGTTTATATATTGAGAGAAGTAAAGCAACGTTTTTGACAGCCGTGAGTTAAGTAAGTGTTAAAGAGATGTGTTTGAAAGAATACTGAAATATTCATATTCGGCATCGCAGAAGAGAATTGTTTTTATTTATATTAAGAGTAAAACATGTTAATAACATATCCAAAATGTTTCATGTACTTTTACATGACCATTAATGAATCTAAAATTGTTATTTTCGTCGGAGAAAATAGTTAAAACAAAATGTATCATAAATATTTCGTTGGATTGTTTTCATTTGATTTTTAATTCGTATTCATTAAAGTGAACAGTTTAAGGAAATCTATTTTTGTCCGAATATGTTGGACAGAACATGCGAAAGAGAAAACGCCATACTATTAAACATTACTCTGTAATGAAATACGGAGTCGTAAGTGGTGTCTCTGCAGCGTTAATAGTTGGAAACACCACCATTTCCCCATCACTACTCAAGGAACCCCGACAAACAGGGAAAACTAGGGTATAGTGTAACATATTTTATACAATGTCTGATATCATACCTTTGTATTTTGTAAAGATCTGTCACGATTATCGTTTAGTTCAACATCAGCCCATGACACTTTCTGTAATCATTTATTATAATGTTTACCTAATATGATCTATAACTCATTCTAGTTTTTCAAACTCTATCTTTCATATATGCATTCTTTGCTTCATTCTTCTTCTTCTTAATATCATTAATAACTAATCAAATGAGATAATTATTAATTAATAATTTATTTATACGAATTGGTGTAACTTAACCTACCAAATATATTTAGATGTAGATTTAATAAGATTGTTTTCTATTTCTTTCAGTGGATGGCTATTGTGTTATAAATGGCCTTTATAACCTATATTTGTTTGGTAAATAGAGCTAATATCACCATATAGACATACAAAAATCACCATCAAGTTTATATCAAATCACATCACTCTCATTTTGTGAAACATATACTATAAAGAATTTATATCGATAGCTGAAATATTCTCTTCATTAGGAAGTTACCTGCAATTAATTTCATTTTAGCGTTTTATTTAAAAGGACGAAACTTTAGAACTAATCCATATTCGTCTTTACAGGGCTATGAGACGAAAAGACGATAATTCAATGTTTTTTTGTTTTTTGTTTTAATTTTTACTTTATGGGGGCGAAAGGGCACAAATTATGATGGCCTTGTATAATTATCAGAATTTGTCTTTTCTGAATCATACATTCGCTAAAAAAGGGACCTTGTACTTTGTGTTAACCAGCTGCTAGACGGTTTCAACACAAGTCCATTAGACATGTGCATAGAAATATTTTGAATTACTGTGATAGCATGGAAGCGCAGCATACCAGAAAGGGGCAGGAGGATAAAAAGGAAAACCGTTGTTGCCGCCTGCTTGGTGAAGAAAAAGAGATAGTGTTAATAAAGAAGAAAGGCTTGCTGAAATATGACGCGTGAATCATGTAAATAGATATGAATGGATGTACAACTATTTCAAAGTTCAACGAAAATGTTGACCATAGAGTTTGGAAATGAGTACGTAAACCAACTCGTGCGTGTGTAAATCATATACATATGAACTCCCTAAAATTCTTAGCTTGAAATGTCAAACATTTCATTCAAGTTTCTAAATTAATTCATATAATGTAAATGATATACAGTGCAGAAAAAATTTAAAATATGTATACAACATGGTTTTTACTTTTACATAATATTTGTACAGTTATGTCATAGTTATTGTAATACAGATGTCTCAATGCAATGAAAAACTTGCTCGCAAGTTTTCTTCCCCCTGAGTTTAGACAATATACGTTGAAGAGTTTCATTGTCCTCTATTAGTTGATAGGTCAAATACAGAGCGATATTTTCTTTGCTACCGTCCACACACCGCAGCAAATGTGCATGAATATGATCCGATGTCATCTTTTCGTCGCCAATAAATCCAAAAAGATCAATATAGATCATGGTGCCGAATTCACATTGATGAGATGTACATGCAGATATCATCTTTGGATATATTCCGTTGTCGAATTCCCATTGCTTGGCGTCGCTGCAAGAGGCCAGGATATCAGTTTGTGAAAAAATGCGTTCCACGTTTGCCGACATGAGCTCATATGGTACGGAAAAGACGACGATTTTGTTTTCTGGGAAGAAGTGCCGCTTAGAATTTTGGGACAAAATCACATCATGAAAATATGATTTATCAACATGCATTGGTAGCGTAGAATTCTGCTTGGATACCAGCAATGGTTTGAGAGATGTCTTGGTGGTCGTGTATTCCAGGACATTCTGAAATAACAAGTGGATTAATGATAAATATTTATAAAGGTTTTTAATAATTCCCGGTTTATTGTGAAGTTTCTAATGAAACAAACTAACAATCTATCAATCATTTTTGTTCCATTCATGGTGTCATAAGTAATTCATGTCACGTCAATGTCCATATTGTGCCATCACAATTATCATATGATAACTTTTTGACATTCTATGGGATAATCAAGTCAGATTAAAATCACTTGTTTATTCTCCGTAACTCTCTTGCCGAAGTAAATAATGTACAAGCCATGTTGATAATTTTAATCTAATATCAGACTATATCTTTATATTATCTGATCGCATTATGTTTGGTCAAAAGTCATTGGTCAATAAGGTCAAAAGTCATTGGTCAAGATGGTCAAAAGTCATTGGTCAAGATGGTCAAAAGTCATATGATTGGTCTAGACGAAGGTTACTAAGTAATTTATATTGACAGAAGAGGTTATATATGTAATCTTTTGATTACAGGTCGGGACTTTCAATCCACCAGAAGAAATTGATCAATTTCGTTTTTTGGTTGACCAACTCGCTTTAGAAATGATATCAATATTTTGGCTTTGGTTTGCGTTCGATGGAGACTAAACGACATGAAGTAATTATCTCGAAATAGGTAGTACCTTGTTTAAACATCGAGTTATATCATATTAGTTTGATCTAGACCAGTGTGGTAATACGTTTATCATGGCCTTTCAGTTATACGAGATCGAGAAAATTACCCGCTTTAAGATAAGTTTTGCGGGTCCTTTTAGTAGCTTCTCAGATATTTTAGGTGAAACCGTTAACAGCATTGTGTTAGCCTTAGTGGGAAGATTCATCATGCAGTACTGTCTCATCTTTTTATAAATTCCTTGACCTTCATATCCTTTTCGTACACGTGCTGCCCGTACGCTTACTCTTGCATTGTCATCAATGGCGGCAGCAAACACAAAACTGACCTGTAAACCCAAATGATAAAATAAAAAAGACGTAATTTCTTTCATTAATTCGCAGTTAGATATGTCAGACACTGAACACGTCATAAAACGAATTATGTCTAGATGACTTCCCTCTCCAATATATGTTGTAAATTAATTCATTGCTTCTGAATATTGCTGCTCAATATGCACATCATTTTGACATTTTTGCCATTCAATAATCAATAACTTGTCTTATCCTGGATTTTTTTTTATTTCGATGTACGTCATTCCTGCACCATCACCATTACGTGATCACATCAGGCCAAACCTTAAGTAGTCCACTGTTTTCAAGCTCGCAGTAATCATATTAAAAAAGTGTCAGGCCTATATATAGAGGAAATGTAAAAAGCTGTGTCTCTAAATGAAAAGATAATACATCATTGATATCATGAAATTATTTGGAGGTTAACGCCCTTGTACGGACAAGAGAAACATAAGAAAAGGTGTCGAAAGGTCACTTTGCATCCTTTCTAGTTCAACCAATGTGTTAATACAATAATAATAATAAATGTGAGAATGATACTTACCATGATATTATTTATATACCCGGCAAATCCTGTTTCAGTTTTTAGGAAATGATGGTACATATCTTTTATGTAGTCCAAACCGTCGTACAAATGTTCCCGGACAGCAATTACCTCGTCGTAATCATCAGCATTAGTTTTTCTGAATCGCACATTCGCCATTATTTTAATTAAATGGTTTTGACGTACAAATGTTAATTTTCTGCTTTCAAAGTTGCACTCCAGCGCTGTTATGTAGAAACTGATACAAAATGCATGCTATAATGTCACTCAGATACGGCAACATATGCATTGCCATTCTTGTTATCCATTGCCAGCTCTTTCACAGTGCAGTAGGATCGGTGATTGGTTTCGTCAGTAGCCTGATAGTGTTCGTCAGTAAGTAATGGATATATCTGTTATCTTGCAGGTTCAATTGTGTATGCCCAATACCGAATTTAGTGTATCTTTACTCGTATATATTGTACATTGAACTTGTGAGGATGTGTAATCACATCAGTTATTCATAACGCCACCTATGATTTTTTGCTTTGCTGATATGTTTACAACTAAAATAAACGTGATGTATTTGATGTTGCGTTCCATTTTGTTGTTCTTGTTACTGTATTCATGAAAATTATAAGTGTTATTAAAGATGCTTTACCGCTGACAAATGAATTTTTTTCGCTATCAAAAACAGGAGCAGATGAATTTGTATTTTCCATTAGACATATATATATACACGATTAAACATTTTTTTTTGATTAATTGATGAATATGGTTTATGCTTTGTCGGCGGTGGAGCATTTTTATATGGGGCAAAGTAATTCCATCAGCGTGGACAAAATGTTGCCGAATTTTCGATGCGATCTGCCCCTTTATCAAATCAGAAAAAGAATAAATACAAGGATGGTCACAAATGTTCACAAAAACAATGAACACTTCGTCTCTTTAATGAGTTGCGATCGCCGAAGGCTTATATGGTTTATCTAATGAACGACATATCCAAATGGTCTACAAGTTCAATCAAAAATCATAAATCATTTACATGCGTAGAGTTGCTATTAATATACACATTCAATTTTGACGCATTAAATACTCCTACCAATAACTAGATCTACAGACCATCCATAATTAACAAACTAGAAACAGCACCACCCATTAGCAAAACAGATCATGCCATTTTATATACAGCAGTCGACGTTAGACCAAACAAAATCAAAACCCGCAATGTATTGTTATACATGTACATTACAGGGAATTGGGACAACGTCAGATAAGACCTCACGTCAGTTCTCCAATATGGGATCCGACCTCGCGACCCAGAGGATAAGGGCTTGTGTTAATATGTCGGGACACGGCCTCCGCGGCTCCGGACCTCTAATTCACATTTAACTATATATGTATATATCTGTTCGTGACGAGAATAGCGATTTAAAGGCTTTGATTTTGTAAACACCGAAACAAGCAGATGTATAAATGGAAACGCCGCCATAGTAGTATTGTGCCTACATTTGTACAATCCATGTTTATGTTCGGTTTCTATCCATCTTCTTAACAGTTTTTGTTTATTTACATAGTCATCGTTTTCGTATTAAAAATATATAATTTTACTTTGCAGAAAAAAGGTGCAGAATGTGATAATAAATATTTTCCCCAAAGTAGCCTCACCATTATGTTGACTAATACTACGGTAGGTACTGCCACCATAATGGTGTCATTTCCCCTAAGTAGCCACACCTTTATGTAATACCTATGGTAGGTACCGCCACCATATTGGTGTCTTTTCCCCTAAGTAACCACACCTTTATGTAATACCTATGGTAGGTACCGCCACCATATTGGTGTCATTTCCCCTAAGTAACCACACCTTTATGTAATACCTATGGTAGGTACCGCCACCATATTGGTGTCATTTCCCCTAAGTAACCACACCTTTATGTTGACTTACCTATGGTAGGTATTTCCACCATATTGGTGTCATTTCCCCTAAGTAACCACACCTTTATGTAATACCTATGGTAGGTACCGCCACCATATTGGTGTCATTTCCCCTAAGTAACCACACCTCTATGTTGACTTACCTATGGTAGGTACCGCCACCATAATGGTGTCATTTCCCCTAAGTAACCACACCTTTATGTAATACCTATGGTAGGTATTTCCACCATTACGGTGTCATTTCCCCTAAAGTAACAACACCACTATGTTGACTAGTACATTTTCATATGGAAGGGACCGCCACCATTATGGTGTAATTTCCCCGAAGTAGCCACACCATTATGTTTACTAGTATCTATGGTAGGTACCGCCACCATTGATCGGCTTTAATTTCATAAAAACACATCGCTTGCCTTGCAAATGGACGTTTTTGATAACATAACGCAAATATGGCATATGGGAAAGCATTTTGATAATCCAATGTGGATGAATATATTGTCAGAAATTTTAGCTCTTCATCACCACATGTCGTCTCCAGTCTTTGAGTGTTTCATTATATATCTTAAACATATTAACACTCGATTTTGAGTTTTAGATACGCTTATGGTTTTCTGGTGATATCAATTCGGTCAGATTTCTTCACTTTGTACTGAGTTTCATCATAACAGATAATAAACAAATTTCAAATAGTTAAAAAATAATAAGTAAATAAATATGGCTACGTTCCAGAGGATGCCCCACCTTCCTCATGCTATCTTTTGTTTACACAAATACCCATGATGTTAAGTTACTATGACGTTGTCATTATAATGATGTCATTATCCCGACACGTGGCAACGTTTATTTACTTATCATGTTTTATACCAATTATTTGTATTAAATAACAATAAAAGATATAGATTTTTTATTTTTTTTTTTTTATTTTATTGAAATTAAAACAAACAAATATGTAAATAAGAAAAATAAAAATAAATATGTGATGCGTTAAAGAGTTTGAACACAAAAATTCTTATTACAATTTTGAGTAACACATGGTACGATATAGAGTTCATTTTACAGAATTTGCTAATTAAAAATGTAAAACATTATACCATTGAAACTGTTCTGCTCTTAAAATTATATCACATTTGCGACTCTTTATACGGAACCGATACACAAAGCTCTCCTTCAGAATTTTTCGAACACGAGATGTTACCAATGTCAACATTGTCCGGCAATGTGTATTGTCTGGCATAATACTCAGTACGAATCAACCCGTCATCACTCTCATTCTTCTCGGATTTCACCAGTAATGAGTTACCCTTAACTAGCACTTTGACGTCATCGCCTGGAAATTGTTCTTTGTTGAATGAAAGTTTAAAGTTTTTCACGTTGTCGTCAGTGACTCTCTTCTCGTCCACATCACGTGTCACCGATGTCTCCTCAACATTTTCCTCTGAGTTTTCGGCATATTCACCATTAGGACTCGTTAATTCCTCGTGGAATGGAAACTGCTCGTGTCCAACAACGACGTTTGTTTCCTGGGCATCAACGTCTTTATTGAAACTTGGACTTTGGGGTTCAACATGTTCAAAGTCATCTGGGTACTCAATGGTAACTTCTGTGTCTTTCTCCTCACTACCCTCATCGTCGTGACCTTCAATATGTTCCTGCTGGTGTTCAGAAACATTATCTTGGGTTTGTTCGTCCTTCGGTTTTTGTAAAGTCACCACCAGTTCCTTTGTGTTATCTTCGTCTTTTGTAACGAATTTTGCTTCTATTGTCAACATACCGTCTGGTGTGAAGTGACTTTTCATGGAATCGATGTCAACCTCATCAGGTATGGTTATGTTTCTGTGACTCTCGTAAACGTCGGAATTGTCTCCCTCTCCCTCGGTCCGGCGGGCCTTAATCAAGATTCGTCCATCCCGGGTGGTTATTGTGACGTCATCGGGTCCGTACCCTTTCAAATTCAGCCTGTGTACCCATTTTTTGGAAGTTGGAGGTGCGAGTTTCTCGCATTGTCTCTCAGCTACGTGTCCAGTCATAGCGCTAAGTAAGGGGAGGAGGATTCTTTCCGTGAATTCATGTACCCCGCTGTCCCTAGGGTGTCGGGACAAAGGCCTTTGGTTGAATGCATGTCGGCAAGTTGTCGGCTGTGGGTTCCGATGTGACTGTCGTCGGTCCCAGCAATACTCTGGATAGTGACGAGGAACAGCTCTAACGGTAAACATGGTGTCACTTATAATAGTATAGTAAATTATAGGCTGTAAAGTATATATTGCTGTACTGTAAAAGTATTCGGTAGAGCTCTCTTCTCCTTTCGGCTTCAAACCTTGTATGGTTAGCTGTGGTTTGTGTAACGCCTTATATACAAATTGATCTTCTGTGGAGAAAACGCGAGAAAAATCTATATCGAGAAACATCTACAAACACCTAGTATGTTACTCAAAATAGATATGTTGTTTACGTCGTGTTGTTGACATGAAGTGGCGTATGTTTCCAGATAATTCGAGAACCATCATTTACTACATCATTGTGAATAGCTCAAGTTTTGGTAAATTTAGAAATGTGAATTCGTCATGAATCTATCTATCCAATATCTCACACGTCATTATTAAAACGTTCCAATTGTTGACCTAGATACATGTTTATACTGTCAGAGTGGCTAGGGGAATTCCCTTATCGATAGATCGCTATAGTGTATACAGGTATATGGTTAAAATTAGAAAGTTCAACAGAGGAAAATAGGCACAAGTTATTCATCAATATGTTTTACTCTAGTGTACATTGATATTTGCGGGACATCTACAACAATTTAAGTCATTCACATATCATAATACATTACGATACGTTTTAAAACCAGTTGCTCGATTTGATAGCTCGTGTGTTGATGTCAACGAAGAGATTTCCATTTCCCATATAGAAATATCTTTTTATTTCATTGGTTTAAAATTATATTAACAACCAGAGTCATATGCGGACGTGCTAGGTTTATGAAGGAAAGTACCTGTCAACTGCCCATAGATTCCAATCTGACTTCGAGTGATTATGGTTATATGTCATGGCATCTTATCCACTCTACAATCGGGGCTCCAAGAAATAAACCTTGATTAACGCAATAAATATTCAATAATAATATTATAAAAAAAATGTTTACTGAGAAACATGTTTACGCTATGACCAACCGTTAATTTATCACAATATCCTCTTGTTTGTAAATATAATAATGATTTAGATATTAAGTACATTGACCGAAAAACAGAAAAATTCATATATTAAAACTATCACTGAAGATAAAATTAATATTATTACGGAATGCGTGAATCTCTTGTATAACAGTTACAAATAAATGTATATGCTAATACGACAAAGTAATACGACAAAGCAATGATTATAATTGTATAACAAATTTCATAACATGTATTCAAAATATAGTATGAATTTTACATATACTTTAATTAATATTGAAATCATAATGAATCATGATAATGATGTTACTAAACAGTTTCAAGACACTTACATGGTAACATAAAAAATAAAGAAGTTTGAATCAAAATTATAGTACATGTAATAGGAATATTACTAGGACTGGTTAAGGGATTAAAACTTGGTTCCCTGATGTTTTCTAAAAGACCGTTAAAAAGAAGTGATATGTTTTCCGAAATATGAACAAATGTCAGTTTCAGTGCTTCAATGCGGTATTTCCCAACTTTTTGTATTGCTCAACAGTTTGTTTGGAGAAGTTGTTCTACGAATTTGATTAAAACCTTGACAAGGCTGTTTTAGGTTACCAGGATACTGCTGATATATCTAATGTGTTTAACTGGCTTCTAAAAGCTGGTCATCAATATTTTATTAGAGTGATGTACTTTGGTGTCATGCGCTGCTTTCCATTCAGTAAACTGTTAATACCGATTCCTAAAAAACCGTATAGTGGACTATTTTATTAATTCATTTGTAAATATTAATTTTGTGTATGCGTGTGTTTTAGGAAATAAGATTTGGAACAAGTAAAATAACAAAAGATAACTTCTTTTGATAAAAACCTCAGGTAACATGTGCTAGTTTTTTTTTAACCAGTTATATATTTTCAATGATTTTGGCTGTAATAAGCTTTTATCAACCCTGATAATATTCCTATTATATGCACTAGTATATCGTTATCAACTTCTTGATTTTTTTCTTTTACCGTATTAGTTTCTTAATCTTGAGTGATTTGTGTCCAAGCAGTTTTGTAACATCATTTTCCTGATGTACAATGTTTTCAATATAATCTAAAAAAAAAATCATGCTGTTTTTTTGTATACAGACTATGAGGTTTTTGCCATTTATTTGCATATACGTCCTTGCATGTACGTAAAACATTTAAGCATGGTGTTCATGTATTCCGTGCTCATAGTAATTAACAATAGCTTTAAAGTTTAATTGCTTTTGTGTTACTGTTTATGTTTAATGCCCTGTTGTCTAAACTATTATTTTGTTTTACGTAGAAGAGGGTCATCTCATACTAGTATATTAAACTTGACTATAATGTAAACGTGTTTATCATGTATACAAATGTACACACACTACATAGGATCTATCGACAAGGGGATTCCCCTTACCATTGAGAAATCGTGTTTGTATGCACACCTGTCAATCTATAAGTAAACAGTATATGTATAATAAGTTTTAATAATGTCGTGTACGATAACGGATTTTTAATTTCAGCAAAACTTGAGTCATTCACAATGATGTAGTAAATAATGGTTCTAGAATGATCTGGAAACAGGCGCAACTCCGTGTTAACAACACGACGTAAATCGTGAATCTATATATAGTAACAAACTAGAAACAGCACCACCCATTAGCAAAACAGATCATGTCATTTTATATACAGCAATTGACGTTAGACCAAACAAAATCAAAACCCGCAATGTATTGTTATACATTACAGGGAATTGGGACAACGTCAGATAAGACCTCACGTCAGTTTTCCAATATGGTATCCGACCTCGCGACCCAGAGGTTAAGGGCTTGTGTAAATATGTCGGGACACGGCCTCCGCGGCTCCGGAACCTCTAATTTACATTTAACTATATATGTATGTATCAAGGCTTTGATTTTGTAAACACCGAAACATGCAGATGTATAATTGGAAACTCCGCCATAGTAATGATGTGCCTACATTTGTACAATCCATGTTTATTTTCGGTTTCTATCCATCTTCTTAACAGTTTTTGTTTATTTACATAGTCATCGTTTTCGCATTAAAAATATATAATTGTTCAAAATTTCACTTTGCAGAAAAAAGGTGCAGAATGTGAGAATAAATATTTTCCCCAAAGTAGCCTCACCATTATGTTGACTAATACCTACGGTAGGTACTGCCACCATAATGGTGTCATTTCCCCTAAGTAGCCACACCTTTATGTAATACCTATGGTAGGTATTTCCACCATTACGGTGTCATTTCCCCTAAGTAGCCACACCTTTATGTAATACCTATGGTAGGTACCGCCACCATAATGGTGTCATTTCCCCTAAGTAGACACACCTTTATGTAATACCTATGGTAGGTACCGCCACCATAATGGTGTCATTTCCCCTAAGTAGACACACCTTTATGTAATACCTATGGTGGGTACCGCCACCATAATGGTGTCATTTCCCCTAAGTAGACACACCTTTATGTAATACCTATGGTGGGTACCGCCACCATATTGGTGTCATTTCCCCTAAGTAACCACACCTTTATGTAATACCTATGGTAGGTATTTCCACCATAATGGTGTCATTTCCCCTAAGTAACCACACCTTTATGTAATACCTATGGTAGGTATTTCCACCATATTGGTGTCATTTCCCCTAAGTAACCACACCTTTATGTAATACCTATGGTAGGTATTTCCACCATTATGGTGTCATTTCCCCTAAGTAACCACACCTTTATGTAATACCTATGGTAGGTATTTCCACCATTACGGTGTCATTTCCCCTAAGTAACCACACCTTTATGTAATACCTATGGTAGGTATTTCCACCATTACGGTGTCATTTCCCCTAAGTAACCACACCTTTATGTAATACCTATGGTAGGTATTTCCACCATTACGGTGTCATTTCCCCTAAGTAACCACACCTTTATGTAATACCTATGGTAGGTACCGCCACCATATTGGTGTCATTTCCCCTAAGGTAGACACACCTTTATGTAATACCTATGGTAGGTACCGCCACCATAATGGTGTCATTTCCCCTAAGTAGACACACCTTTATGTAATACCTATGATGGGTACCGCCACCATAATGGTGTCATTTCCCCTAAGTAGACACACCTTTATGTAATACCTATGATGGGTACCGCCACCATAATGGTGTCATTTCCCCTAAGTAGACACACCTTTATGTAATACCTATGGTGGGTACCGCCACCATAATGGTGTCATTTCCCCTAAGTAGACACACCTTTATGTAATACCTATGGTAGGTACCGCCACCATATTGGTGTCATTTCCCCTAAGTAACCACACCTTTATGTAATACCTATGGTAGGTATTTCCACCATAATGGTGTCATTTCCCCTAAGTAACCACACCTTTATGTAATACCTATGGTAGGTATTTCGACCATATTGGTGTCTTTTCCCTTAAGTAGCCACACCTTTATGTAGTAGGTATTTCCACCATTACGGTGTCATTTCCCCTAAGTAACCACACCTTTATGTAATACCTATGGTAGGTATTTCCACCATTACGGTGTCATTTCTCCTAAGTAGCCACACCTTTATGTAATACCTATGGTAGGTATTTCCACCATTACGGTGTAATTTCCCCTAAGTAGCCACACCTTTATGTAATACCTATGGTAGGTATTTCCACCATTACGGTGTCATTTCCCCTAAGTAACCACACCTTTATGTAATACCTATGGTAGGTATTTCCACCATTACGGTGTCATTTCCCCTAAGTAGCCACACCTTTATGTAATACCTATGGTAGGTATTTCCACCATATTGGTGTCATTTCCCCTAAGTAACCACACCTTTATATAATACCTATGGCAGGTATTTCCACCATAACAGTGTCAATTTCCCCTAAGTAACCACACCTTTATGTAATACCTTATGGTAGGTACCGCCACCATTTGGTGTCATTTCCCCTAAGTAACCACACCTTTATGTAATACTTATGGTAGGTAGCGCCACCATATTCTCGTCATTTCCCCTAAGTAACCACACCTTTATGTAATACCTATGGTAGGTATTTCCACCATTATGGTGTCATTTCCCCTAAGTAACCACACCTTTATGTAATACCTATGGTAGGTATTTCCACCATTACGGTGTCATTTCCCCTAAGTAACCACACCTTTATGTAATACTTATGGTAGGTACCGCCACCATATTGGTGTCATTTCCCCTAAGTAACCACACCTTTATGTAATACCTATGGTAGGTATTTCCACCATTACGGTGTCATTTCCCCTAAGTAACCACACCTTTATGTAATACCTATGGTAGGTACCGCCACCATATTGGTGTCATTTCCCCTAAGTAACCACACCTTTATGTAATACCTATGGTAGGTATTTCCACCATTACGGTGTCATTTCCCCTAAGTAACCACACCTTTATGTAATACCTATGGTAGGTATTTCCACCATTACGGTGTCATTTCCCCTAAGTAACCACACCTTTATGTAATACCTATGGTAGGTATTTCCACCATTACGGTGTCATTTCCCCTAAGTAACCACACCTTTATGTAATACCTATGGTAGGTATTTCCACCATTACGGTGTCATTTCCCCTAAGTAACAACACCTTTATATAATACCTATGGTAGGTATTTCCACCATTACGGTGTCATTTCCCCTAAGTAACCACACCTTTATGTAATACCTATGGTAGGTATTTCCACCATTATGGTGTCATTTCCCCTAAGTAACCACACCTTTATGTAATACCTATGGTAGGTATTTCCACCATTATGGTGTCATTTCCCCTAAGTAACCACACCTTTATGTAATACCTATGGTAGGTACCGCCACCATATTGGTGTCATTTCCCCTAAGTAACCACACCTTTATGTAATACCTATGGTAGGTACCGCCACCATATTGGTGTCATTTCCCCTAAGTAACCACACCTTTATGTAATACCTATGGTAGGTATTTCCACCATATTGGTGTCATTTCCCCTTAGTAACCACACCTTTATGTAATACCTATGGCAGGTATTTCCACCATTACGGTGTCATTTCCCCTAAGTAACCACACCTTTATGTAATACCTATGGTAGGTATTTCCACCATTACGGTGTCATTTCCCCTAAGTAACCACACCTTTATGTAATACCTATGGTAGGTATTTCCACCATTACGGTGTCATTTCCCCTAAGTAACAACACCACTATGTTGACTAGTAGATGTTCCTATGGTAGGTACCGCCACCATATTGGTGTAATTTCCCCGAAGTAGCCACACCATTATGTTTACTAGTATCTATGGTAGGTACCGCCACCATTGATCGGCTTTAACTTCATAAAAACACATCGCTTGCCTTGCAAATGGACGTTTTTGATAACATAACGCAAATATGGCATATAGGAAAGCATTTTGATAATCCAATGTGGATGAATATATTGTCAGAAATTTTAGCTCTTCATGACAACATGTCTTCTCCAGTCTTTGAGTGTTTCATTATATATTTTAAACATTTTAACACTCGATTTTGAGTTTTAGATACGCTTATGGCTTTCTGGTGATGTCGCTTCGGTCAGATTTCTTCACTTTGTACTGAGTTTCATCATAACAGATAATAAACAACATTCAAATCCTAAAAAAATAATAAGTTAATAAATATGGCTACGTTCCAGAGGATGCCCCACCTTCCTCATGCCATCTTTTGTTTACACAAATACCCATGATGTTAAGTTACTATGACGTTGTCATTATAATGATGTCATTATCCCGACACGTGGCAACGTTTGTTTACTTATCATGTTTTATACCAATTATTTGTATTAAATAACAATAAAAGATAAGAGATTTGTTTTTTTTTATTTTATTGAAATTGCAACAAACAAATATGTAAATAAGAAAATAAAAATAAATATGTGATGCGTTAAAGAGTTTGAACACAAAAATTCTTATTACAATTTTGAGTAACACATGGTACGATATAGAGTTCATTTTACAGAATTTGCTAATTAAAAATGTAAAACATTATACCATTGAAACTGTTCTGCTCTTAAAATTATATCACATTTGCGACTCTTTATACGGAACCGATACACAAAGCTCTCCTTCAGAATTTTTCGAACACGAGATGTTACCAATGTCAACATTGTCCGGCAATGTGTATTGTCTGGCATAATACTCAGTACGAATCAACCCGTCATCACTCTCATTCTTCTCGGATTTCACCAGTAATGAGTTACCCTTAACTAGCACTTTGACGTCATCGCCGGGGAACTGTTCTTTGTTGAATGAAAGTTTAAAGTTTTTCACGTTGTCGTCAGTGACTCTCTTCTCGTCCACATCACGTGTCACCGATGTCTCCTCAACATTTTCCTCTGAGTTTTCGGCATATTCACCATTAGGACTCGTTAATTCCTCGTGGAGTGGAAACTGCTCGTGTCCAACAACGACGTTTGTTTCCTGGGCATCAACGTCTTTATTGAAACTTGGACTTTGGGGTTCAACATGTTCAAAGTCATCTGGGTACTCAATGGTAACTTCTGTGTCTTTCTCCTCACTACCCTCATCGTCGTGACCTTCAATATGTTCCTGCTGGTGTTCAGAAACATTATCTTGGGTTTGTTCATCCTCCGGTTTTTGTAAAGTCACCACCAGTTCCTTTGTGTTATCTTTGTCTTTTGTAACGAATTTTGCTTCTATTGTCAACATACCGTCTGGTGTGAAGTGACTTTTCATGGAATCGATGTCAACCTCATCAGGTATGGTTATGTTTCTGTGACTCTCGTAAACGTCGGAATTGTCTCCCTCTCCCTCGGTCCGGCGGGCCTTAATCAAGATTCGTCCATCCCGGGTGGTTATTGTGACGTCATCGGGTCCGTACCCTTTCAAATTCAGCCTGTGTACCCATTTTTTGGAAGTTGGAGGTGCGAGTTTCTCGCATTGTCTCTCAGCTACGTGTCCAGTCATAGCGCTTAGTAAGGGGAGGAGGATTCTTTCCGTGAATTCATGTACCCCGCCGTCCCTAGGGTGTCGGGACAAAGGCCTTTGGGTGAATGCTTGTCGGCAAGTTATCGGCTGTGGGTTCCAATGTGACTGTCGTCGGTCCCAGCAATACTCTGGATAGTGACGAGGAACAGCTCTAACGGTAAACATGGTGTCACTTATAATAGTATAGTAAATTATAGGCTGTAAAGTATATATTGCTGTACTGTAAAAGTATTCGGTAGAGCTCTCTTCTCCTATCGGCTTCAAACCTTGTATGGTTAGCTGTGGTTTGTGTAACGCCTTATATACAAATTGATCTTCTGTGGAGAAAACGCGAGAAAAATCTATATCGAGAAACATCTACAAACACCTAGTATGTTACTCAAAATAGATATGTTGTTTACGTCGTGTTGTTGACATGAAGTGGCGTATGTTTCCAGATAATTCGAGAACCATCATTTACTACATCATTGTGAATAGCTCAAGTTTTGGTAAATTTAGAAATGTGAATTCGTCATGAATCTATCTATCCAATATCTCACACGTCATTATTAAAACGTTCCAATTGTTGACCTAGATACATGTTTATACTGTCAGAGTGGCTAGGGGAATTCCCTTATCGATAGATCGCTATAGTGTATACAGGTATATGGTTAAAATTAGAAAGTTCAACAGAGGAAAATAGGCACAAGTTATTCATCAATATGTTTTACTCTAGTGTACATTGATATTTGCGGGACATCTACAACAATTTAAGTCATTCACATATCATAATACATTACGATACGTTTTAAAACCAGTTGCTCGATTTGATAGCTCGTGTGTTGATGTCAACGAAGGGATTTCCATTTCCCATATAGAAATATCTTTTTATTTCATTGGTTTAAAATTATATTAACAACCAGAGTCATATGCGGACGTGCTAGTTTATGAAGGAAAGTACCTGTCAACTGCCCATAGATTCCAATCTGACTTCGAGTGATTATGGTTATATGTCATGGCATCTTATCCACTCTACAATCGGGGCTCCAAGAAATAAACCTTGATTAACGCAATAAATATTCAATAATAATATTATAAAAAAATGTTTACTGAGAAACATGTTTACGCTATGACCAACCGTTAATTTATCACAATATCCTCTTGTTTGTAAATATAATAATGATTTAGATATTAAGTACATTAACCGAAAAACAGAAAAAACTCATATATTAAAACTATCACTGAAGATAAAATTAATATTATTACGGAATGCGTGAATCTCTTGTATAACAGTTACAAATAAATGTATATGCTAATACGACAAAGTAATACGACAAAGCAAAACGACAAAGCAATGATTATAATTGTGTAACAAATTTCATAACATGTATTCAAAATATAGTATGAATTTTACATATACTTTAATTAATATTGAAATCATAATGAATCATGATAATGATGTTACTAAAGAGTTTCAAGACACTTACATGGTAACATAAAAAATAAAGAAGTTTAAATCAAAATTATAGTACATGTAATAGGAATATTACTAGGACTGGTTAAGGGATTAAAACTTGGTTCCCTGATGTTTTCTAAAAGACCGTTAAAAAGAAGTGATATGTTTTCCGAAATATGAACAAATGTCAGTTTCAGTGCTTCAATGAGTGTGTATTTCCCAACTTTTTGTATTGCTCAACAGTTTGTTTGGAGAAGTTGCTCTACGAATTTGATTAAAACCTTGACAAGGCTGTTTTAGGTTACCAGGACACTGTTGATATATCTAATGTGTTAAACTGGCTTCTAAAAGCTGGTCATCAATATATTATTAGAGTGATGTACATTGGTGTACAAGTGAAGTCATGCGCTGCTTTCCATTCAGTAAACTGTTCATACCGATTCAAAAACACCGTATAGTGGACTTTTTTTTTTAAATTTTATTAATTCATTTATAGATATTTATTTTGTGTATGCGTGTTTTTTAGGAAATAAGATTTGGAACAAGTGAAATGACAAAAGATAACTTTCTTTTGATAAAAACCTCAGGTAACATGTGCTAGGTTTTTTTTAACCAGTTATATATTTTCAATGATTTTGGCTGTAATAAGCTTTTATCAACCCTGATAGTATTCCTATTATGTGCACTAGTATATCGTTATCAACTTCTTGATTTTTTTTTCTTTTACCGTATTAGTGTCTTAAATTTCAGTAATTTGGGTCCAAGCAGTTTTGTAAAATCATTTTCCTGATGTACAATGTTTTAAATATAATCTAAAAAATCATGCTGTTTTTTGTATACAGACTATGAGGTTTTTGCCATATTATTAACATATACGTCCTTGCATGTACGTAAAACATTTAAGCATGGTGTTCATGTATTCCGTGCTCATAGTAATTAACAATAGCTTTAAAGTTTAATTGCTTTTGTGTTACTGTTTATGTTTAATGCCCTGTTGTCTAAACTATTATTTTGTTTTACGTAGAAGAGGGTCATGTCATACTAGTATATCAAACTTGACTATAATGTAAACGTGTTTAGCATGTATACAAATGTACACACACTATATAGGATCTATCGACAGGGGGATTCCCCTTACCACTGAGAAGTTAGTTTGCACACCTGCCAATCTATAAGTAACCGGTACATGTATAATAAGTTTTAATAATGTCGTGTATGATAATGGATTTTTAAATTCAGCAAAAACTTCAGTCATTCACAATGATGTTGTAAATGATGGTTCTCGAATGATCTGGAAACAGGCGCAACTCCGTGTTAACAACATGAATCTATATATAGTAACATACCAGGTGTTTGTATATGTTTCTCGATATAGATTTTTCTCGTGTTTTCTCCGAATAAGAGCATTCAGTATATAAGGCGTTACACAAAACACTGCTAACCATACAAGGTTTGAAGCCTAAAGGAGAAGAGATCTCTATCTAATACTTATTCTAGAGCTATACTATATTATAATAACATTAGTGACACCATGTTTACAATGAGAGCTGTTCCTCGTCACTGTCCAGAGTGCTACTGGGACCGACGACAGTCACATTAGAACCCACAGCCGACAACTTGCCGACAAGCATTCACCCAAAGGCCTTTGTCCCTACATCACAGGGACAGTGGGGTACATGAATTCACGGAAAGAATCCTCCTACCCTTACTTGGTGCTATAACTGGGCACGTAGCTGAGAGACAATGTGAGAAACGTACACCTCCAAAGTCCAAAAAGTGGATACACAGGCTGAATCTGAAGGGATACGGACCCGATGACGTCACAATAACCACCCGGGATGGACGAGTCTTGACTAAGGCCCGCCGGACCGAGGGAGAGGGAGACATTTCCGACATCTACGAGAGTCATAGAAACACAACCATACCTGAAGATGTTGACATCGATTCTATGAAATGTCACTTCACATCAGAAGGTACGTTGACAATAGAAGCAAAAGTCGTTACAAAAGACAAGGAGAACACAAAGGAACTGGTGGTGACTTTAGAAAAAACGGAGGACGAACAAATCCAAGACAGAAAGACAAATGGAACGGATGAAACAATAAATGATGTTTCTAAACACCAGGAACAGGTACATATTCAAGGTCACGACAATGATACGGAGGAGAAAGACACGAAAGTAATCATTGAGTACCCAGATGACTTTGAACTTATTGAACACAAAAGGCTGAGTTTCAATAGTGACCTAGATGTCCAGGGGTTTCCTCCTGACGCAGAAAGAACGGGTCCTAATGATGAACATGAAACAAATGACGAAATCTTGGAGGAAAGCGTTGAGGAGACATCGATGACACGTGGTGTGGACGAGAGGAGAGTCATTGACAGCACTGTGAAAAACTTAAAACTCTCATTTAACAAAGAACAGTTCCCCGGCGATGACGTCAAAGTGCTAGTTAAGGGTAACTCATTACTGGCGAAATCCGAGAAGAATGAGAGTGACGACGGGTTGATCCGTAGAGAGTATTATGCCACACAGTACACATTGCCGGACAATGTTGACGTTAATAACCTCTCGTGTTCGAAAAATTCTGAAGGAGATCTTTGTGTATCGGCTCCTTATAAAGAGTTGAAAATGTGACATAACTTTAGAAGTAAGAACAGTTTTAGTGTTGTAATGTTTTATTTTTAAAAGTTATTATTCAGTAAAATGAACTGTACACTGTATCATGTATTTTGTTTTACTCAAAATCTAATATAAGAATTATCGTGTTCAAACGCATTTTACATAATTTCATGTGACAAATAGATTTTTTTTAAAATATATATTTGTTGCAATTATTTTTAGATTTTGTTTGCAATGTCAATAAAATAAAAACTAAAAAGAAAAATTATCAAATATTTATGTCAACTTGTTTTTATTTGCTTTAAGAACTGTTTGTTGAAATTCACTGCATAGTGAGAAAGCCTGGCATAGGCAAAATAATGTACATTTGTTTAACGACAGAAAAAACCAACATATTAGCGTATTTCAAACTCAAAAGCGATTAAATAAATAGTACATTCCTAAACAAAATAGTGTATCTGAGTCTGGTATGTAAGATATTTAAGTGGTGGACACCAAAATTATATAATAAGTTGGAGGCTACAAACAAGCTTCATCAGATACGGCAGATTAAAAATGCTCCACCGCCGACAGAGCATAAACGATACTCATCATTTGGACAAAAATTGGTGTTTAATCGTGTATGTTTATGTTTCATTAACACAAAAATTAATATGAAACAATTCTTTTTGCTTTCGGTACTTCATTCCATATAGCATATAGTGTCACGGATTTTTTTCGGGACGCAATTAATATTTTTTAATATTTTTATTTTGAAGTAAAATTAGAAGCTCAAACTTTTCAAATGTGGTAATGGTGTAAAGTAAATAACTTCTCTAACTAAAGAAAAATACTAATTCGTCTACTATATTGTTTTGATAGAGAAAAATACCAGTTGTCATCGATGGAGCATCTTAAAGAAACATTTTTATAAAGAAAGTATTATTTTTATCTCGTTATCTAGAGAAATTCACAGACGTAAAAGTCGATGGCGAAGCAACAATGAACTTGAAGGGGCTGAATAAGGACTTGTTATATTATATTGGTTCAGAGTTAACAATATGGTTCAACACATGATGGCTAATTATAACATCCCCAATTTTCTCGGGTATAAATACTTCCAGACTATTTATTTGTAAAGTATTTTTGGCAAAATTAAAACAAATGCAAAAATATTTCACGTTCCAACATGGAATGATGGCATCGCTTAGGTGGCTATACTACAAAATGCGTTGTAGTAATTAATTACACGAATTGAGATAAGAACTATTGGTTGTAGTGTTTATGATTGAAAAAAAGGTTTTGTAGTGATCTCCCAATGCACAAGACGTTTTACTGGTTTTTCATATTTTTTATTATTGTCATCAGCAGCTTAATATCTGGAATCGTAAGTTAATCTTATCAATTCCTATTTTCCTTTCTGCTTTTGTGTACATGTATATGTATGTTGCGAAGGTTAGTCAAAGTTCTATGTGAAAATGTCAATGACGGCGGGTTTATTGTTTGTCGTTTTGCATTGCAGAGAGTTTTGCTTTGTTTCAACTAATATCGTTTACAGTAGCACCAGAAAGTATCTTCTGATTTATCTCATTCCATAAACGCTGTATCATGAGTTCTGCCGGTTATAGGATTTCATCTTATTGTTCAGTGACCAACCTACGATGGCTGGAAAAGGGCATAGAAAATTACAAGTCATTGTGTACCAACCTTTGTCGGTTCAACGTAGATGACTATACTGTAGACGAAGTAAAAACCGCATGATCGAGAACATAACATTTACAATAAAACACTGATGTATATGAGTTTTGATTAGTTTAACGTCCTATTAATAGCCAAGGTCATTTAAGGACATGCCAGGTTTGTTGGTGGAGGAAAGCCGGAGTACCCGGAGAAAAACCACCGACCAGCGGCCAGTACCTGGCAACTGCCCCACATGGGATTCGAACTCGCGACCCAGAGGTGGAGGGCATGTGGTAATATGTCGGTACATCTTAACCACTCGGCCACCGCGGCCCCTGATGTATATGAATAATATCTATATAAATGATGTGTCAGTACAGGCTGTATATGTTTACGTATATTTGTGCATTTTATGATTTTTCCCTGACATTAAAAAAATTTTTTGGTACTTTTTGGATTTGTTAAATGTGGTACATTTCAAAACAAATGCAAATGGAAACGTTTAGTAAATGCCCATGTTAGAAAATATGAACAGTTTCAACTTTGTGAAAGGATGGAAGCTGACAAAGATATATCTCATTTTTCACAAAAAATATGGAACCATATGCAATATGGAAACTTGCTTTACGTTTTCCACAGTTTAGTTCATGCATGAAGCGAATTGTTAAAATATGAGTAGAAATGCGCGATATTGGAAATGTCATTTTTGTGGTTTAATATATCATTGCGTTATTTCATTGAGTGAACAGAGCTTGATGCCAGTTACAGTTGGTACTAGACTAAAGGTTACACATTGTGCACACGGTGTGAACTACGAGTGGACACGGAGTGCACGAGGTTTAGACTACAGGTAGACACGGAGTGCACGAGGTTTAGACTACAGGTAGACACGGAGTGCACAAGATTTAGACTACAGGTAGACACGGAGTGCACAAGATGTGAACACGGTGTCCACTACAGGTGGACATGATGTCCACTACAGGTAGATACGGTGACCACTATAAGCTGGACATACATGAAGTTCACATTAATTCCTCAATCTGACAAATAATAGAAAAAAATTGTTGATTTATATATCATACGGACCAGTCAAATGTATGTACTTGTAAAAATGTCTGTAAAATAAAAGATTAATACCAAATATTGTGTCTATTATATTTAATTCAATCTATATACATAATGTATAATATAAGTTTTTAACATTTCTTTGTTAGAAATATCCACAGTATTTTTGACACATGATACGTCAAATTTATCAAAGCAGGTCATAGACTACATTTTCGCTAGACGACCGAAAACGTTTCCCTGGCTGTAGTTTGTGGCGTATAGAACAACCAAGGGATGTTGTTGTCTATTAATTTGAAGAAATGTATATTTGTGCCATTTTTGTGGTTTAATGTTAACGATCTCATATTGCACAGTGTACTTGAATGTAGCCACACTGAACACTTGCGAGACCATTTGTGGTGTATTCTCATTACTGTGAAAGATTTAGATTTTTTTTAAATCTCAATTCAGTGTCAAATTATCACCTATCACCTGCGTGTTCTTCTTTGCGGAATATTTAACTACCATTTAAAAGTGGTATTTTATGACTGACCTTATTTTTTAAGTAAATACGAAATTATATTAACTGTAACAGAAGTTATATGTATACTAAATCTAGTTAACTCCAGAGTCAATGCAATTTGTATGTTTTTGTGCTAGCCTTATATATAGACTTTTAATGTATATATACACATGTACATGTATTTGTTATTACAAACTGCATGATGTATCATTTGTAATGTCTCATCTACATATATATTATATTTATAACTAATTATTACAAGCATTGTCTTACACGTGTGTGATTGCCACTATTAGAAAATGGCGAAATGTGGTTGAATATATTTTCCATTCTACTGATTATATTTTCTTGTATTGATATGTGTAGGCCTATCGTATATATGTGTAACGTGTGTATGTTAGAATTTTTCTTTATTTATCAATTTATTGAAATAAAATATATAGAGATTGAACAGTGTTTTGATTGCGTTAAAGGTGGTATGAACGCAATGGGATACAGACATATTCAATGTAGCGCGTTAAAAATGTTTCTGGTATAATACACATTTTTTTCACAATTCCGGAAATAATGAACCGAAGCTGGACTTTATTTTACAATAATATTGTGTACTTCCGTTGAACATTTTGAAACGACAACTTGTTGATAAAAAGGTAGATATCTACGTAAAACTATTTCGCTTTAATGTATTCGTTCTAATAGAGTAGTGTAGGTAGCACCACCTATCATTTTCTGATGCTGTGTTGTTTTCGTTTGTTGACATGTCTGTTTGAATGCAAATGCCGTTCTGAGTATTGCACACCCCACGTCCACGGCACAGTTGCTCCTATCATATAAATATCAGTTTAATACAGTTCATACAGTTCCAATTGGCCATACAACCCTACTTCCAAACAATTTAACTTTTACTATCATAAAGAGTGCTATTATGGTTTATTCATTTCCATTTCTAGTAAAATAATGAAAAGGGTATTCTGTTAATGTAGTATTGAATTATATAGAACTAATGTAGCCTATGCATTGCCCTATTGAAATAACTCTATATGAATAATCACGTGTATAATTTTAAAGAAATGTGGCATATTCCTTATAGATTTTTCAATTCTAAATATGCTCGATATAGGATACAGACTATCCATAGCACATGCTCCGGATAGCGAGTTTAAGATTTTCTCTTCTCTTTAAACGAAATCTTAAGTTTTACTGTCTGGCTATATCTTTTTATGGGCGTCGCCATATTGGATTCAGTAGCAGCAGCAGTTCACAAAAAGTAAAATGATTTTATGAAAGATCGAAGGCCTTGATATCAGTAAATCGGGTTTTTGCGGGTTCCACAAATATCATATTGTCAAATTAACGTTCAATTGTAAATACTCTCGAGCCTATAAACAACAATTACGACAGAAATCCACGGCTTCATTCCAATTTCCCTCTCAGCTTCTTGCAGGAAGTACCGATACTCATCCGCACAAAATGAAAATATTTTAATTTACCGATTAGACGTCTGTTTAAAATGTTGTTGGTTTAACAATTCCCGACTTCATATTTTTAACATAATATTTTTTAAATCCGATCGGTAATTATTTGTTTTTTTTTTATTATGAATAAGGTCTCTTCTGCGTGACAGGACTTCCGGTTGGTGATACGGTCCATTCAACAAACCACGAATAGATGAATTCTGAAGAAACAAAAGGTATTTGTGGTAAGTAAGCGTGGCAATCTTTGCTCATTTCATATTTGTTCAATGCTTTTACTACAAAATATCGATCGGACTTTAAAGGTAAGTACAAACATTAATGTTGCAGTCTTGTTTACGTGCTAACTGTCAGTAGACTGTATAAACATCCGGTGACAACATTTTATTATTTCTTCTTTTTTACTTTATTAAAATTTGGTTTGCATTATTGGGTTGGTTATGTTTGGAATTAAGATGCACGGTAGTGTTAAATAAGTGTTTACAAAAGCGTACAAGAAAGTTATGTCATGTCAGTAAAACTACGGAAACTCATACACACGTCGTCAGTGCTAGACTATATAGAGAGGGATAGAAAACAGCATTTCGACATGGGAACAAAGAGAAAAAACACCAAAAAAAGGTTTGGATTATCATCCGGCATAAATTCTGTGAAACGTCAAACTTTGAGACCTGGAAGACCCAAATACAAATTTTGTTTAGCCCCCACAATTGCCAAAGTTTCTTTGCAAGATGCACCTCAAACATTTGGTTGTATTCACATGAGAATTTTGAGAAAAAAAAACTTTTCCAACAAAGGTATGTTCACAACACGGAGGCATTTGGTTAGCCATCAAAAAGTGAAGCCCATCTACAGTGTGCGTAATGTTTCTGACACAAGTACCATCAAATTGTGCATAAAAAGAGTGAACAATGTTGTTGGCAATGGTTTTCGTGTAATAAACTTAGAATGTGTTCAGAAATATGTATCGACGATAACTATGCATGCATGTTTATGTGATGAAGCCGTAAAACTCTCGGTGAAAGGTGAAGCCCCCATAAAACTTGTATCAGAGGAGCGTACGTTAGGATTAGCGTCAATTTACATGTCTCAGTGTCAAGGCTGCAAAAAAATGTTCAAATTTGAGACAAGTCCAAAGCTGCCTAACTCCAAACGGTACGACATCAATGTGAGAGCCGTGTGGGGAAGCATGGTAACAGGTAATGGTCCAGCCCATTTTGAACGAATTCCTCGCCACCCTTGATTCGCCTGGTATGACCCAAACCTCCTTTTCCGCCATTGAACAGGAAATAGGCCAGTGGTGGAAAGATGCCCTAGAAACGGAACTATTGATGGCAGGTGCTGAGGAACGAGAGATCGCGATCAGTAAAGGCAATTATCATGGAGAGGTACCATGCATAACAGTCATAACGGACGGAGGATGGTCGAAGAGAACACACAAACACACATATAATGCTCTGGGTGGGGTAGCTATAATTATTGGCCAGGAAACAAAGAAACTGTTACACATAGGAGTACGTAACAAGTACTGTTACATTTGCAATATGTCACAACAAAAACAGGAGGTACCTAGACCACATAAGTGTTTTAAGAACTGGGAAGATAGCAGCCAGTCCATGGAGGCGGACATAATCGTTGAAGGTTTCAATCAGGCAGAAACAAAGCATGGCCTGCGGTACACCAAAGTCATCGGTGATGGGGACTCTTCTACATTTGCAAAGATTAGGGAAGAAGTGCCGATATGGGGCAAAGATGTTGTTAAACTAGAGTGTTGCAATCATGCCTGCAAATGTGTCCGATCTAAGTTAGAAAAGTTGGTAGTGGATAATCCCTCTTATAAAGGTAGACACCATCTAACCAAAGCAGCCAGAATCCGGATTGTAAGTGCCATTCGTTGTGCCATTCGAATGCGAAGCAGGGAAGCTGAAGAGAATGGAAACAGACATCTGGCATCTCAGAAGCTATCCAGGGATATTCGTCAATCTGTGCATCATGTCTTTGGAAACCATACCAACTGTTCAGATTTCTGTAAAGCCAAATCAACGTCTCCTACGTTACCACCATGTGACGATAATGCAGACTCACATTCCAACAACACCCATGTTGATGAGGTCATCACTGAGCAGGTTAACATGTGGACAGACGGCACCTCATTACAGGCTCAAGAAGAGGCAAGACAAGGCACTTATACAGTTTTTGACCAGGTAGATCAGTGCATAATTAAAGATGTCACCAACATATTAATACCTCTGGCAGAGAAGAGCAGTCGATTGATTGGATGCCTCACTACCAACCTGGCTGAAAGTTGGATGCACATTCGATCTAAATTTGACGGAGGAAAGGTCTACAACCTTTGTAATCGTGGTTCCTGGCATGGTCGTTGCTATGGTGGGGCATTAAGAATGAATCTTGGACCACAATGGTCTCCGACGGTGTGGAAATCCGCTACAGCTACAGAGCCTGGGTTCCTGTTTTCTAAACTGTACAGGCAAAGACACCAGATGCACCTAAATACCACCACACATAAAGGCAAGCAAACGACAAAAAGAAAAAAGATGGAAGAGAAAAATGGTAAGCGCAACTCAGGCGAACTCCAAGAAAGCTAGACTATCATATGGACCAGAGGCCATAGATTTCTCAGAGGATGTATCACCAAAAACACTTGATGAATTGAAAGACCAGTATTTAAAGAGAGAGATTAACATCAGTGAAAGCAAAATCTTACAAATTGAAAAATCAACCCTCCAACAATCACATTCATCCATCTGGCATACAGAGAGACGAAAGAGAATCACAGCATCTACTTTTGGCCCTATTATACGCAGAAATCCATCGATACCTGTCTTATGTTTAGTCCGCAAACATCTCTACAGTAAATTCAGAGGAAATAGATACACCACACATGGTCTCTTGCAAGAAGAAAATAGCCTGAAAGAATACCAACTGAAAAAGACTGAGCATAATATCAATATGGAAATCCAATCGAGTGGCCTTGTCATTGACAGATGCAACAAATTTTTAGGTGCCAGTCCGGATGGAATAGTTGTTGTTCGAAATGGGGAAGTTGGCCTGGTTGAAGTGAAGAATGTTCTGTACAATAAACCACTTAATTTGTATCAAGCAGCTGAAACTCAGAAAAACTTTTGTTTGGAATTGAAGGAGGGCAAATTAACACTGCGAGAAAACCATGACTATTTCTATCAATGCCATGGATTGATGAACATTTGTGATAAGCCCTGGATTGATCTTGTAGTGCGCACAAGCCAGCCATACAAAATGTACATTCAACGCATTTTTAGAAATATTCAGTTGTGGGAAAACAAAATGTTGCCAAAGCTTGAAAGCTTTTACTACAAAGCTCTACTTCCAGAGTTAACTTCACCACGAGAAGGGAAAAGTCCAGGAATCAGAGAGCCGGGAATTTGGGTAAGACATGTATAGAATATGAAGAATTGATAGGCTTATTAATATTAAATATGACATAATTAATATTTTATATTATATAGTTAGCTTATTCAGGAAAAATCATTGAAAGGGTGTGATACATGATTCTGTGGTAAGTATCTAAGTTTTGAATGGTAAAAGTACAGAATTAAATTTTAACACTGACACTTTTTGTCTTTTCAGTATAATGAATCGGCCAAGAAAAATGTGACCCGAAGAAGCAGACGAACACATTCCAAGACAACCGCAGCCAAAAGTAATGTTCCAACGCCCACATCCCATACATCAACTTTGCCAAGGTAAATTGAAATTGTGTACATAAATACAATAATATTTATTGAACATGCCATTTTAGATGGTGTAGGAAAATCAGAGTACTCAGCAATTTATGTAGGATTTTTTAAGGCGAGTCCATCACACTAAATTTCAAATTTTGATGGGTCCCAGTACAAAGAAATATGGAAGGTTCTCAAAATTTTGGTGAGTCCCACAGGAAAATGACGAGTCCAGGACTCATCTAGGCGACTCCCTTAAATCACTGAACTGTACCCAAAAAAACTATTAACCTGCCCCACATATTAACCAGGCGGCCCCTATAACTTATAGTTTGAAATTATTAAGATATAACAGATTAAACCATTTCACATATGAGTGATACCAATATTACTGTTATTTCAAAATATATTATTGAATTTAATGTCTGAAATATTACAGTGAAAATCATGAAGTGACCAAAGCACCTCCTTGCAATGAAGCTATAGCTGGCAGTTCAGCATCTACCTCACAAAGGTATCATCAAGTGAAAGTTTTGTTTTAAAAAATGAAACAAGAGGAATTAAGAATAATAATTTATTATTTATTTCTCGTTACAAGAACATGTATTTCAGCAAAATTTCTATTACAAACAATTCAACAGTATGTATTATAATTATAATTGAAGTAACAATAATCATTAGCTCATTAAAACTAAAAAAACATGTGTTTGAATATTTTGCCTAATTTGTGTTTTCTAGGTTATCAAGAGCCCGCACATCAAAGGTGAAGTTTGTGGGAAGAACCATAAAACAGCAATGGGTTATCGATGAAAATAAAAACCAACGCGAATGGTATAAGGGGACAGTTTTGAGTGTTGTGTCCGGTGTTGATGGTGCTGCTGATGCAGTATATGAGGTTCAGTACGAGGGAGAAGAGGACCCATACGAAGTGGATCACCTGCTAGAAGATTACAGGTCTTCAGCATTAGTGTTCATGGATATTTAAAAGTGAGTAGAGAGTTATTCTATGTGCTTGTAGATTGCAACATAAATCTTCATTCAATCATGCATTCCAATTTTATGATATTCCAAAATACGTATAAATTAAGCATAAAAATGAAAACATCACATTTTAAAGTGCTTAAAAAGAGTTTTAATTGTGGCTTTAGGTAAAAATTACAAGCTCACACAAATGCACTAATTAATATATTTCTGTTTCTATGTTATACATTTGCCACCACACAGCTTCCATACTTTCATAGAAAAAGTAGTTCTGTCCTCATGGCTTCCATGTTTTTCAAGTGTGACCTTATGTTTTGTAAATAAGATTATGTATTGTAGCACTGATATTTTTAGGAAAGCAACCCCCCATCACCTTATTAATGTCTTTAAGATGAATATTATCTATTCTTTGCAGACGTTTGTACTTTGCTGACTTCATATGATTTCTAAGAAGTTGACCTGGTTTAAAGGTAAATGTTTTAAGATTGGTTGAAGGAATTGTTATATTACTCTGTTATTAATCTTCCATATACAAATACGAACATTTTGGTATATTGGTTGTCTTATTTATTGCGACAGCTCTGACAAAAAACTTTGATTTTGGATGGCCCTTGGTTAACTATAGCGGAACCTTAACATCCCTTATGAAAGGTTCTTCATTTGATTTCTTTCCAATGAAGATAATAACGCCATAATCAATTAGTAAAGAATTCTTAAAATAGAACGGGTTGGTTTGCATAGTTAAAAATACCTCGTGTATATGTATATGTTCGATACCCGGATACAAAAACAAAACAAGCGTGGCCGAGAGAGAGGGCAGTTTTGAGCAAACGATGAACAATACAATGTTCTATAATTGTTTTAGTATATGATACATGTTAGATTTCACAGATTATAAATGTGTCATGTCAAAGGTTATATATAGTTTATATAAAGCTTAATACAAAATATGTATTAATCGAAAAATAGTGGATGTAAATAGTGAAATGCATACATGGGGCACCATATGGGGTATTTTATCGTACAAATATAAACACGTGGTCGTGTCAATTTTGGTAATGATCGGTTGACTTTAACTTTCCTCTCGTGTAATAATTTGAGATAAATACAGTATTTATCCCAAACTATATATATATATAAATAAATATCATGATACTACTAACCTATTCATAATCTGAGAGTTAGGAGAGCACAGTATATCTAAATATTCAGAACATACGTAAAGAGGTGGACTAATAGCTTACTATATACATGTATTATAACTGCTTTCTATTTCTTCTTTGGGTAATTTATAAAGATATTCTTATGTGTATGAAATATGTGATAGTACATGTACATATACGATCACTGGAATCGGTGCTAGTCGAGATACATCAAATTGTATGTTGAGACATGTCTGTATTATATTACTTTGCTCATGATCAACACGGTTACTGCATGTATATATATGTTATTTGTAAATATATGTATACATATCGATCGTATAATACATCTATATATATCTATTCTCAGTATTCATCAGGTATACTTTTCCACCAGATCTTCTTCACTTGATGAACTGTGTAGAAATCATTAACGGACTGTTTTATACTCTATTTCTTGGTACTTTTCAATCAAACCAAACTATTCTACATTGTATACATCCATTCCTTTTCCTGTCCTGTGCATGCAATGAATTGTGAGATGATATGAATCACATAGGCCTACATGTGGTTCATGCACAGGTGTTTGGCTCTATAGACATTTTTCTCTCTTTATATATTAACACAGTATTACATATATAGAGAGAAAAATCTCTATAGAGCCAAACACCTGTGTTTCATATACCGTATCTTTACATGTAGCATGACCATATATTATGTATATATGTTTCTGCATGTAGTAATTACAAAGTTCATAATATTAATCTTATGCTACAGTGTGGACTGTACTCAATTTAGTAATTCATGATCATGATCACTTGTCATGGATAGATCCGATACCGAAATCGTCGTTGACCCTGTTGTCTCAAACACTGGTCTAAGTTTATGTTCGGTCTTCGATGGAGTAGAACATGTAGGCTTACCAAACTTCGTATGTATTTTATACATCGCTGTATTATTATAAAAAGAAACAAAGTGTATATATCTATATAGAGATTGAAACAGTGTTTTGATTGCGTTTAAAGGGTGGTATGAACGCAATGGGATTACAGACATATTCAATGTAGAACTAGAAGTAGTCCGAACCTGCCACTGCGTCATTGTATTCATACGTCATTGCGATTACGCTAATTTGACACGCATATGAATAAATATATAGCAGGTACACGACATGGCGTATTTGTGTTTACTTCCATTTGTTTACGAGTTTTGTCGAGCCACCCCATGGGAGGCCTCATCAGATAACACAAACGTGTGTTCGGTTTCGATGTACATTTCAATAAAGCTAGATTAGGCCCTATAGGCATCTATAAATCTTTATTACAAAATACATAAGAACAGCAAACACCATTGTAATTATAATTTTGTTAATTGCGCTTTTCATTCTCAAGAATAAAAACTTTTTGAATAGTTTTAGTCTAGTTTTATATAGAAACTACATGTAAATACACACATATACAACATGTATTTGTAGGTCCACGCGTGGAATGCGTGTGTTCGTAATGTGCAGTCGATCGCGATCACGATCGAGCGACTTGACCGCTAAATAATCGTTGTTTGAAGAATTGCTCTTCACCACGTTCCAACGGACCCATGTGAGTTCGCTGACACATATTTGGCGAGTTGCGTCTGCCATGCATGATGTTGAAGTTTGTTAGGGAAATTCCACTTTTTATGTGCCTACGCATGCGTACTAGATTCCCTGACAGTGTTACATCTCATGTCTATTAAACTATGAACTTGAATTAACTTTTATCAATATAAGAATAATGATCAATATTTCACAGTGAAACCATGTATGTATACATACTTGCAATTGTGTACCTGGTAAATTGTGTCATACATTTATAAATTATGAACAAAATTCTTACTTTACTGAAAGGTTTCATATGAAGATTATTTTCATTCAAGCCAATAAAAACCAATTGACCATATGAATATTGTTTTTACAGTTTTCATTTATTTATAATTAATTGTTCTTAAACATACTCAATCTGGCTTTGTGATTGGACGATTCTTTTTTTTCCATACCACTGGACTAAAGTTGTGTCTACAGACAGACGGACAGATTTATTTAAAATCAGAATAACACACACATATTCTGTTAATCCACAGTTCAGATAAAATACTAAAAATGATAATAAATCTTATTCCTACTCTGGCATCTCCATATTTGCCAACTCCAAGTCCGATTCATATTCATAGGAGATTGTGTCACTGTCACTGCAGCTGCCTTCCTCCACTTCTTTGTTCTCAAGGGTTGCAGCTGTCAAAAGTTGTTCAATAGCAGTTTGATTACACTCACCACAAGCACACACTGTCATACACAAGTCACAGCAGTTATGCCTCCCAATGTTAGAAAGTTTACTCACTTCAGATGAGGAAGAAAACACTGCATTATTGCGCTTCTCCTACATGTTTTTGTCCTAACGATTTCTTTCACATCGTCATCAATATGGACTAACTGGTGAGGATTACACAAAAGTAGCGCAGTTGATTGTTCTCCGTCACGACCAGCCCTTCCAGCTTGTTGTACCAAGTCCACAATAGTTTTCGGTGGCCCATAAAACACAATGTTGTGGCAATCAGCAACATCAACCCCCATTCCCAAAGCACTTGTTGCAATGACAATCTTCAGTCTTTGGCCTTCACCGATATCTCTGAGGATCTGCTCCTTCTTCTCATCTGTTGTTTCTGAATGGTACATTTCAACATATGAGACTGCTTCGGGCAACTCTGTCACAATGATGTTGTAGATAGAAGACACATCCTTGATGGAATTGCAATATACAATAATCTTTGGAAATGCATTCTCAAACTTTGCCAATGCTTCGACAAGCCAAAATATTGCTGCTTCTGCATCATTTGCTGTCCGGTGTACCAAAATTTGATGTGTTTTCTTTGTTTGGCGATATAAACATGAACCTGGTCTTGTCGTCGAAGTTCAACACAGACATCACTCTCTTCTTCACAGCTTTTGTACATGTTGCACTTAACGCAAGGACTGGTGCTGTAGGAAACAGGGACCTTAACTCGCCAATGTGTCGAAACCATTTGCGAAATACAGACTTCTCCTCTTCATCAGCAAGTCCACCCCTGAAATAAAGTTAAGTTACTATAATGGATGCATTTAAATTTAAGTTCTTTACATATATTACACACTGAAACATTATATACATTAACATTTTCACTGCAGTCATACTGTGTAACCTTTTCATGCGCCGTTGGCATTTATCATAAATGATCATGAATTACCATCTTCTAAGTATGACGTTATTATCACTGTGACGTCACAAATTGTCATGCGAGAGATCATGGAAGATGGCTGTTTTGTCCTTATTAAAACGATAACGAGTTCTTTATTTATTATTGTTTATTAGATGCAAAATCTATTGGGATTTTATCATAAATTGTTCTAAAATGTAAATAAACATTGAACGACTTTCATTCAGCATTAATTGCCAATATTAGTATGAATGCCAACTGGACAGAAGCTAATTCAACATGAAGCACTAGCGCTATACCCAACATTCTTAAATTTCAATTATACACATGTTGTGAATTTACATAAATGTTACGCATTACATGATCTTATAACATTTGCATGTGTTGAATGTTTTAGTATCTGCTTTAATTTTCTATAGGTTTTTTGTTGTTGTTTTTTTACTGACAATAATTTTTTTTTTAAATTGTAATTCAACAGATGTTTCTTACCATGAAAGAATGTGTGAAATTCGTCCACAACTATTGCACACACATTTAGCTTTTCCAGGTCATTCCTCCAATGTCTATCACCGACCAATGTTTCAGGAGATGCAAAGATGATGTCTATCTTCCCTTCTCTGATAAGATCATCCGTTTCACTGCTATCACCTGTAATAATTTTGATATGATCAAACAACAAAATAACAAATCGGGGACGGAGAACTGTAATCGCTTTATCACCTATAGCGCTAGGCAAGTGAATGTTAACAGCACACTTGTCCGTACGCGTTGGACAAGTAAAAATTTCTGACCTTGATTATGACCTGGACCTTAATTATATACTATGTAATCTTTGTTTATTGCTGAAATATATGATATAGGTGACATACAACAACACATAATATAATATATACAGTCACATATGCATAATGTTGTGTAAATTACTGAGGGCAAGTGAAAATGCCATTCGGACGAATAGATTTTAGAGGAGCACTTGTCCGACAAATGATTACATTTATTTCTTTTAAAGTTTTTCCACAGCGCAGCCAGAACAAAAATGTATTCGGACAATAACATACATGAAATATCCTATTCTAGCTGGCTAATGTAGTCACATACATTGACTAAATATCAACAAAAATAAATGCTAATTTTAAGCTTCAGATCTACATGTATAATGCAACAGTTGTTTATATTTAAATAATGTTATTCCGATAAATTCATGTTTCAGTTTTTATTTCAAAATACCAGTTCTATCGAGTTTATGTCGCATACATTGTACAATGTAATACAGTTATGTACATTACTCCAACAATATATGTCGTGTTGGCATTGTCTATCAGATGTTTCTCAATGTCGTGCATCTAATTAATAGTCACAAGGATATAATTACATTTATTGTATCAACGGGGGTTATCATAACTTTAACTTACTCAGTGGAGTCTCTATTCCAGTTTGATTATTTGACCATGGCCTGGACTGGATAGAGGTAAGACCTTACTGCTCAAATTATCTCAATTACATGAAAATGACTTACGATCAAAATTTTAGGCTATATCGCTAGTCGTTTACTTATTGTTGTGTGTATTGTGCGTTTTCCATTACCTTTATAAGCTAGCTCGGGTTCATACAGGTTCATAGTGGTGCCAGGTCGTTTCACTTGATCCGGAATTAAAGGATACGTATTGAGGGGGAGGGTTCTCTGTGCATGACTCGATCGCACTTTTCCATGGCGTCTGGATAACTGATCGGAGGGTGGGTATGTGACCCAGGTGACGTTTGAGGGGGAACTAGGCACATAAAGACATTGCGTATATAGGGTGTATGGACTTCCCGTTATTCCGTGTGTAGGAATCTCTCGGCGATTTATGCCAGTCCTGTCTCATGCTAGGAACATACTCAAAAATGTCCTCTCTGTTCTTCCTTCAAGCTCTATTTACTTTACGAGGAATAATATATAACCGGAAAGTGCGTAAGAACCACAGTAAGCACCACCATCTGATTGGCTAAATTGTTTACTTCCTGCCAAGCGGGCATGCGCATCACAGTGTAAACAAAGCGTACACGTGGTTAGATTAGTATTATATATGTCGATGTTCGTAACACATTTGTGTTATTTTATCATTTTATGAAGCCGAAGACATAAATACTGCGATCTAGTTAATACGAATATCTACTACACAGGATCGAAAACGGAACGACAAACTGTCATTGTCCGCAATGTAGAAAGGAGGTGTACATGTACTTGTACACATGCAATGTTATTACATGTGGTGCTTATAATTTATGGTATGTAGAACCAATTGATACTGCTTTATGGGATGTGATGCTGAGGCCAAATTAACAAGTGATGCTTAATATATGGGGGTTTGTTTTGAGGCAAATTAAATATATTATGGGGTTTGGGGCTTAAAATGTGATTTCTTATACCAATTTATTACAACACACATGTATGGTGCTTATGCCAAATTGCATGTGGTGCTTATATAGATATAATTATATATGGTTTTGAGAAAGTTTGATAATATTAGGAGATGAGGTGCATGGTGATTGTTTATTCAGTCTGATAATATTGTCATGAGATGTGGTGCTAAATGTACGGCTGAATTATGCCTATTGTTACTGTTTTGTGGCATGTGGTGCTTAGACCAAATCACCTGTGGTGCTTAATTGTTTATGTTTTTTTTAGACATTATAATAATGTCAGTAGATAAGGTGCATGATAATTTGGTTTTTATTCAGTCTGGTACTATTGCCATGGGATGTTATGCTAAATGCATGGTTGAATTATGCCTATTGATATTGTTTTGTGACATGTGGTGCTTAGACCATATCACCTGTGGTGCTTAATTATATATGGTTTTTTGAGACACTTTGATAGTGTTAGAAGATGAAATGCATGGTGATTGGTTTTTAATTCAGTCTGATAATATTGTCTTGGGATGTAGTACTAAATGTAAGGCTGAATTATGCCTATTGTTACTATTATGTGGCATGTGGTACGTGCTTAGACCAAATCAGCTGTGGTGCTTAAATTATTATGGTTTTTGAGACATTTTGATAATGTCAGGAGATAAAAGTGCATGATAATTTGGTTTTTATTCAGTCTGGTAAAAGTGTCTTGGGATGTAGTGCTAAATGCATGGTTGAAGTATGCCTATTGATATTGTTTTGTGATATGTGGTGCTTAGACCAAATCACCGGTGGTGCTTAATTATATATGGTTTTTGAGACACTTTGATAGTGTTAGAAGATGAAATGCATGGTGATTGGTTTTTAATTCAGTCTGATAATATTGTCTTGGGATGTAGTACTAAATGTAAGGCTGAATTATGCCTATTGTTACTATTATGTGGCATGTGGTGCTTAGACCAATTCACCTGTGGCGCTTAATTGTTTATGGTTTTTTAGACATTTTGATAATGTCAGGAGATAAGGTGCATGGTGATTGGTTTTTATTCAGTCTGGTAATATTGTCTTGGGATGTAATGCTAAATGCATGGTTGAATTATGCCTATTGTTACTATTATGTGGCATGTGGTGCTTAGACCAAATCACCCGTGGTGCTTAATTATATATGGTGTTTTAGACATTTTGATAATGTCAGGAGATAAGGTGCATGATAATTTGGTTTTTTTCAGTCTGGTAATATTGTCTTGGGATGTAGTGCTAAATGCATGGTTGAATTATGCCTATTGATATAGTTATGTGACATGTGGTGCTTAGACCAAATCACCTGTGGTGCCTAATTATATATGGTTTTGAGACACTTTGATAGTGTTAGAAGATGAAATGCATGGCGATTGTTTTTCTGTTCAGTCTGATAATATTGTCTTGGGATGTAATACTAAATGTAAGGCTGAATTATGCCTATTGTTACTATTATGTGGCATGTGGTGCTTAGACCAAATCACCTGTGGTGCTTAAATTATTATGGTTTTTGAGACATTTTGATAATGTCAGGAGATAAAAGTGCATGATAATTTGGTTTTTATTCAGTCTGGTAAAAGTGTCTTGGGATGTAGTGCTAAATGCATGGTTGAAGTATGCCTATTGATATTGTTTTGTGATATGTGGTGCTTAGACCAAATCACCGGTGGTGCTTAATTATATATGGTTTTTGAGACACTTTGATAGTGTTAGAAGATGAAATGCATGGTGATTGGTTTTTAATTCAGTCTGATAATATTGTCTTGGGATGTAGTACTAAATGTAAGGCTGAATTATGCCTATTGTTACTATTATGTGGCATGTGGTGCTTAGACCAATTCACCTGTGGCGCTTAATTGTTTATGGTTTTTTAGACATTTTGATAATGTCAGGAGATAAGGTGCATGGTGATTGGTTTTTATTCAGTCTGGTAATATTGTCTTGGGATGTAATGCTAAATGCATGGTTGAATTATGCCTATTGTTACTATTATGTGGCATGTGGTGCTTAGACCAAATCACCCGTGGTGCTTAATTATATATGGTGTTTTAGACATTTTGATAATGTCAGGAGATAAGGTGCATGATAATTTGTTTTTTTTTCAGTCTGGTAATATTGTCTTGGGATGTAGTGCTAAATGCATGGTTGAATTATGCCTATTGATATAGTTATGTGACATGTGGTGCTTAGACCAAATCACCTGTGGTGCCTAATTATATATGGTTTTGAGACACTTTGATAGTGTTAGAAGATGAAATGCATGGCGATTGTTTTTCTGTTCAGTCTGATAATATTGTCTTGGGATGTAATACTAAATGTAAGGCTGAATTATGCCTATTGTTACTATTATGTGGCATGTGGTGCTTAGACCAAATCACCTGTGGTGCTTAAATTATTATGGTTTTTGAGACATTTTGATAATGTCAGGAGATAAAAGTGCATGATAATTTGGTTTTTATTCAGTCTGGTAAAAATGTCTTGGGATGTAGTGCTAAATGCATGGTTGAATTATGCTTATTGTTATTGTTTTGTGATATGTGGTGCTTAGACCAAATCACCGGTGGTGCTTAATTATATATGGTTTTTGAGACACTTTGATAGTGTTAGAAGATGAAATGCATGGCGATTGTTTTTCTGTTCAGTCTGGTAATATTGTCTTGGGATGTAATGCTAAATGCATGGTTGAATTATGCCTATTGTTACTATTATGTGGCATGTGGTGCTTAGACCAATTCATCTGTGGTGCTTAATTGTTTATGGTTTTTTAGACATTTTGATAATGTCAGGAGATAAGGTGCATGGTGATTGGTTTTTATTCAGTCTGGTAATATTGTCTTGGGATGTAATGCTAAATGCATGGTTGAATTATGCCTATTGTTACTATTATGTGGCATGTGGTGCTTAGACCAAATCACCCGTGGTGCTTAATTATATATGGTGTTTTAGACATTTTGATAATGTCAGGAGATAAGGTGCATGATAATTTGGTTTTTTTTCAGTCTGGTAATATTGTCTTGGGATGTAGTGCTAAATGCATGGTTGAATTATGCCTATTGTTACTATTATGTGGCATGTGGTGCTTAGACCAAATCACCTGTGGTGCTTAATTGTTTATGGTTTTTTAGACATTTTGATAATGTCAGGAGATAAGGTGCATGGTGATTGGTTTTTATTCAGTCTGGTAAAAATGTCTTGGTATGTAATGCTAAATGCATGGTTGAATTATGCCTATTGTTGCTATTATGTGGCATGTGGTGCTTAGACCAATTCACCTGTGGTGCTTAATTGTTTATGGTTTTTTAGACATTTTGATAATGTCAGGAGATAAGGTGCATGGTGATTGGTTTTTATTCAGTCTGGTAAAAATGTCTTGGGATGTAGTGCTAAATGCATGGTTGAATTATGCCTATTGATATTGTTTTGTGGCATGTGGTGCTTAGACCAAATCACCTGTGGTGCTTAATTTTTATGGTTTTTTAGACATTTTGATAATGTCAGGAGATAAGGTGCATATGATTGGTTTTTATTCAGTCTGGTAATATTGTCTTGGGATGTAGTGCTAAATGCATGGTTGAATTATGCCTATTGTTACTATTATGTGGCATGTGGTGCTTAGACCAAATCACCTGTGGTGCTTAATTATTTATGGTTTTTGAGACATTTTGATAATGTCAGGAGATAAGGTGCATGATAATTTGGTTTTTATTCAGTCTGGTAATATTGTCTTGGGATGTAGTGCTAAATGCATGGTTGAATTATGCCTATTGATACTGTTTTGTGGCATGTGGTGCTTAGACCAAATCACCTGTGGTGCTTAATTATTTATGGTTTTTTAGACATTTTGATAATGTCAGGAGATAAGGTGCATGGTGATTGGTTTTTATTCAGTCTGGTAATATTGTCTTGGGATGTAGTGCTAAATGCATGGTTGAATTATGCCTATTGTTACTATTATGTGGCATGTGGTGCTTAGACCAATTCACCTGTGGTGCTTAATTGTTTATGGTTTTTTAGACATTTTGATAATGTCAGGAGATAAGGTGCATGGTGATTGGTTTTTATTCAGTCTGGTAAAATTGTCTTGGGATGTAATGCTAAATGCATGGTTGAATTATGCCTATTGTTGCTATTATGTGGCATGTGGTGCTTAGACCAAATCACCTGTGGTCTGTTGCTTAATTTTTATGGTTTTTTAGACATTTTGATAATGTCAGGAGATAAGGTGCATGGTGATTGGTTTTTTTTTCAGTCTGGTAATATTGTCTTGGGATGTAGTGCTAAATGCATGGTTGAATTATGCCTATTGATATAGTTATGTGACATGTGGTGCTTAGACCAAATCACCTGTGGTGCTTAATTTTTTATGGTTTTTTAGACATTTTGATAATGTCAGGAGATAAGGTGCATAATAATTTGGTTTTTATTCAGTCTGGTAAAAGTGTCTTGGGATGTAGTGCTAAATGCATGGTTGAATTATGCCTATTGATATTGTTTTGTGATATGTGGTGCTTAGACCAATTCACCTGTGGCGCTTAATTGTTTATGGTTTTTTAGACATTTTGATAATGTCAGGAGATAAGGTGCATGGTGATTGGTTTTTATTCAGTCTGGTAATATTGTCTTGGGATGTAATGCTAAATGCATGGTTGAATTATGCCTATTGTTACTATTATGTGGCATGTGGTGCTTAGACCAAATCACCCGTGGTGCTTAATTATATATGGTGTTTTAGACATTTTGATAATGTCAGGAGATAAGGTGCATAATAATTTGGTTTTTATTCAGTCTGGTAATATTGTCTTGGGATGTAATGCTAAATGCATGGTTGAATTATGCCTATTGTTACTATTATGTGGCATGTGGTGCTTAGACCAATTCACCTGTGGTGCTTAATTGTTTATGGTTTTTTAGACATTTTGATAATGTCAGGAGATAAAGTGCATGATAATTTGGTTTTTATTCAGTCTGGTAAAAGTGTCTTGGGATGTAGTGCTAAATGCATGGTTGAATTATGCCTATTGTTTCTATTATGTGGCATGTGGTGCTTAGACCAAATCACCTGTGGTGCTTAATTATATATGGTTTTTTAGACATTTTGATAATGTCAGGAGATAAGGTGCATGGTGATTGGTTTTTATTCAGTCTGGTAATATTGTCTTGGGATGTAATGCTAAATGCATGGTTGAATTATGCCTATTGATATAGTTATGTGACATGTGGTGCTTAGACCAAATCACCTGTGGTGCCTAATTATATATGGTTTTGAGACACTTTGATAGTGTTAGAAGATGAAATGCATGGCGATTGTTTTTCTGTTCAGTCTGATAATATTGTCTTGGGATGTAATACTAAATGTAAGGCTGAATTATGCCTATTGTTACTATTATGTGGCATGTGGTGCTTAGACCAAATCACCTGTGGTGCTTAATTATATATGGTTTTTGAGACACTTTGATAGTGTTAGGATATGAGATGCATGGTGATTGGTTTTTTATTTGAGTTTGATAATGTTAAGAGTGGTACATTAGGTTATCTGGTCAAAATTAGACCAATGTGATATGATGTCATACTTTGGTGTCTGTCCATCCGTGTGTCAATTTACTTTATCAAATTTGTGTAGTTGTTTTGTTTTGTATTCACAAATAATAATTAGAATGAGTGAAATTTTGACACCTTTTTAGTCCTCCATCATCAGATGGTTGGCTCATGTTGAAATTGCATTTTGTCTGGTCTTTGCTGTCCGTCTGTTTGTCCATCCATCTATCTATCCGTTGATAATTCATGTTGGCGCTATTTTCCAAAAAAAAAAAAAATCGATCTAAATCTATAACTTTACTAAACCGGCGAGTAAAATTTACGATTTTCACATGTGAATCACAACATAATAATGCAAAAACATCGTCTGGTTTGGGTTTTTGTCCACGTATTAGTCGCACTGGTGTAGATGTCGCCCTCCCGATTTTCTGGGGAAACATTGCGACTTATACTCCGGAAAATACGGTACTGTAGGATATTGTATTTTTATGCATATGTTCTCCTGGAACTGGTGTTTCGACAAGATTTCATTAGTGAAGTTTTACTCCGTTATTGTTATTCTCAGATAGTACTGAAGGGATACGTGTAAAAGAATTATATACAGGCTCTTCTTGGACGCATTTAAGGATTGACAAGAAAACAAGGTGATCGATAAGCAGTCATTTTGGATTTTGACAATTAAAATTTATTATTTCAAAAAGACTCGGTACTACATATTTGATATGGATGTTCCTCTTTGTTTCCGCATAGCGTGCATTTTCTTGCAGCTTCTTCTTAACATTACACAGGTATTTAAAACTGGAGAACTGGATGTTAAGTATGAAACAATGTTAAAACGGAGATGAAACGAACAATTCTGAATGAACAAATGCACCAGTAAATACAGATGACTACTTTATACAATTATTAACAAGAATCGGAACGAAAAAAGAACACACTTACATAATTAAACATATGTTTATATCACATTATGTCAGAGAACTTAGTCTAATATGTAACGGGACCATACATAAATGTACATATTATTGATAATTTTGAAATTTACATCTCTACAGCTATGAAATGATTTATGAAATTCTTTTTTGTCAGATTCAAATACAAAGGATCATTGATTTACAATTTATTATGAGTTAGTGAGACAAAGTTGGTTGGATTTGGCAAAATATGGTTGCCATTAGAAATAATAAAAAAAAATCTGTGGTTGAACTATAAAGGCCACTGGCTAACAAAGTACTGGGTTAAAATAAATACACCAAAGAACAAGAGGACCAATGGGCCTTAACAGTCACTTGCTAGATATACAATACATATATATGTAGTAGAAATAAAGTGCACGGTAAGCCCAGTAGGTTGTTAAAGATTGCAACCTATTTGATCCCTGAGACTTTGAATGAAAGTCAAGGTCATTCATGTGAACAAACTAGGTAGCACTTCATCACAGCATGGTACAGCTTCAATATCAGTATTTAAGCCTCTTACTTATTGACAAGAGGTCATTTATTAGATTTAAGCCTTTTTGATCCCCGTGACCTTGAATGAATGTCAATGTCATTCATTTGAACCAACTTGGTAGCCTTTCATCCCAGTATGCTACAGGCTAGAGCTGTAGCATGTAGCATAATGGAGATAACACGAACCTACAGGTTTTGTACAGAAAACATCACGTTTTTGCAAGTTGTTCTCCTGTAACATATAAACAATTTTAATGAACTACTGAAAGGCGATGGATCATATATGTCAGAATTGCACTGGGCTTTGCAATAAATGTGTTGCTCTTTATCAACTGCCTGATTTTTTTCCAATTAGGGGACAATCTGCTAACTTTCACGCTCTACAGTACATTTCATGTGTCTTGGAATGACGTATGTCCACTTGGAACCAATGTTACAACCCACTTTGGAAAAGTAATGCACTTTGAAACATTATTTCAATATAAGTGGGTTAAGAAGATGCATTGTATTTTTTCATACTGCGTTTTTTTATGTCCTTTTAAATATAAGTCATTATCCCTTTAGATATGCATATTGCTATGTAATTTTCCCATTGCATAATGATTTAAAAATCCATCTATTGTGAACTTGTGATAGGATTATCGCGATAACTTATAAGTATATTCAAAATTATTTGTGATGTGTACCATATTTTAACGCACTTTGAAGTAATTTTTCAAAGTGCGTTAGTTTTTCAAAGTGGGTTGTAACAAACCAAGTATGATGAAAATGATAAGATTCTCTGTTGAGGCATTAAATATGCCACTTGCATTGTCATATCATACTTTGGAACTAAAAATGATCAGTTAAACGAAATTTGATGTTGTGGATGAAATGAAAACAAAAACATAAAAGACGCATATCACATTAGCTGTCCTGTTCCAAACACGCTGTGTTTTATGTTCTCGATATTTGCATTTTATTATTTTAGTTTATTGTAACTTGAAGCGAAAATTACATCCTGTTCATGAACGATGCATTAAGTATTCAAGCAGATCCAAGTGATCAACGGAATCTTGCAGAGTCAGCAGCAAATCCAGGCCTGTGAAAATAAAATAATCCACTAGTTTTCATATTCTTTTCACACAATGCACATTCACAAGGACAGAATTCTACAAAATAAATCAAAACTCATAACGGCAAATATCAATAAAAAAATTTACATGTACAGGAAAGTGTAAGAGGGACAATTTCTTTTGAAATAATTACATAATGCTTGATAATTATCGATATATCCCAAATATCTCCAAGTGCAAATGATTAGTGTGGACATTCATCGTTAATTCTTTAAAAGGGTCGATGATCTATATTGAATGGTTTAACACCAGAAAAGGAAAGAACATGACTATGACAGTAATTATTACTTGGCTTCTTCCAAATCCACAATAAAGGGTTAATTTATTTTATGCTAATAGTTGCTGTTATTTAAGGGGTTTTTCAAGCTAATTAACTATACTGCATTGATTGATACCTTCCAGGATTCAAACGTTTGGGTTTGTTTTGCTCATAACTTTCAAAATCGAGTACATGTAGATATATATATATCCCTTTCATGATCCAAATGGTTTCACTACTGTATATTTTCCCTCTATATTTCTTTCACTGAATATGATTTTTTTTCGGTGCAAGTATAGAATTCATCACTTATAAAAAAAACGTTTTATGTAAAGAAAGATTTAATCTTTAGTATGCTAGTACTTAGTTACATACACTTTTCTATTTGTTTATTCAGGATCCACCTTCAATTTAGAAAGTTTTGTGTGTTTCCTAATAAAGGCATTTATTTTTTAACGTAAGCTATCCAATGTTCGAACCCTATATCCTGTGGGGTGGGGTGGGGGTCGAATCAGTCCCATTTATATTAAATGTTATTGTTGTACACCATATTTGGTTCAATTCCAAACAAGCGTTCAGAAATATTCCCCATTTGGAGCCCTATTCCTCAATACCCAGGGTCGGATCCACCTTATTTGTATACAAGAGGTCCATGGGCCTTAAAGGTCATCTGACTAAGGCAATACAAAAGAACTTTTATAATAGAAGAAGTCCAGGTTCTAATATATTTGATGAATTAGAGCACCAATGAAGGTCCCTTGATCCCCACCATGCTACAAGTTCAATATCCAGTATCTAGGTTTCTTAGTTATTTACAAGATACCGTATTAAAGATTTTTGACCTATTTGACAGCTGTGACCTTGAATTAAGATCAAGGTAATTCATTTGAACAAACTTGATAATCCTTCATCACAGCATGCTACAGGCCAAATATCAGTACCATGGGACTTTCGGCTATTGGGAAGAAGTCGTTTGAAAGAAAAATGTACGCACGGCGGTCAGATGACCTAAAAATAATAATGTTACATGTATTTCTTACTAAATTTTGTAGTGATCCGCAATAGGGTTAAGGAGGAGTAGGCTTTTCATCCTGACCTTCAATCAGGTGACCTAAAACAACATATCGTGAATCTTACACATATTTATGAATTAATACAAGAAATATATTTTCATACGTTTTAGATGTCATGTACTGTAACCTTCATTAATATAATGAAATGCAAAAGGTCTGTGAATACCCAGACAAAATTAACTTATTTGCATCTTTCATCTTTATTGACCAACAGGCACCACAACACTGATACCTGGTATATTATAGGCACCATGACATTATTGACCAACAAGCACTACAACACTAATGTCTGGTATATTATAGGCACCATGACATTGTTGACCAACAAGCACCACAACACTAATACCTGATATATTATAGGCACCATGACATTGTTGACCAACAAGCACCACATAACTAATACCTGGTATATTATAGGCACCATGACATTATTGACCAACAAGCACCACAACACTAATGTCTGGTATATTATAGGCACCATGACATTGTTGACCAACAAGCACCACAACACTAATACCTGATATATTATAGGCACCATGACATTGTTGACCAACAAGCACCACAACACTAATGTCTGGTATATTATAAGCACCATGACATTATTGACCAACAAACACCACAACACTTATACCTTGTATATTATATAAGCACCATGACATTATTGACCAACAAGCACCACAACACTAATACCTGGTATATTATAGGCACCATGACATTATTGACCAACAAGCACCACAACACTAATACCTGGTATATTATAAGCACCATGACATTATTGACCAACAAGCACCACAACACTAATACCTGGTATATTATAAGCACCATGACATTATTGACCAACAAGCACCACAACACTAATACCTGGTATATTATAAGCACCATGACATTACCACAACACTAATGTCTGGTATATTATAAGCACCATGACATTATTGACCAACAAACACCACAACACTTATACCTTGTATATTATATAAGCACCATGACATTATTGACCAACAAGCACCACAACACTAATACCTGGTATATTATAGGCACCATGACATTGTTGACCAACAAGCACCACAACACTAATACCTGGTATATTATAAGCACCACGGCATTATTGACAACAAGCACCACAACACTTAATAATGTACTTGCTATATTATAAGCACCATACCTTTATTGATCAACAAGGGTATTCTTACTTTCCTACATCCGCTGATAATTTTAAAGGCTGACTATCAAAAAGAAAACAATAACGCCTACATGTACATAATAATAATAATAGACTTTATTTAGAGTCGATAACACTTTGACTCGTCTTCCAAGTGGTCGACATAAAAATTTACAATATTTATAACATGGAATATATCATAGACAATACATATTACAGTGCTACATGTATTATAATAATGGATATCACAGCCAGAATATCACAGAAAATAGTATTAAAAATTAAAAAGGCACTCAAAAAGTTCATGGTGCATAAATATATGGAAAAATAACAAAAAACACAACTTAATGAATTAGTGTCTAATATACATATATGCCAATATGACAAAAGAATAAAAATTGGCAGAATATATGCTATTATAGCCTGTATTGGAATTTATTTTGTTTGATTAATTAACGATAGTTTACTAAGAAGATAAAAGAACAAAAAGTGCTGGGTTTACTAAAATAGATATATATTAAGAAGCAAATGAAAAAGTGATTATTGAGATGCATTTAGAAAGTGTTTTTTGCATTCGTATTTGAATTCAGAGAGTTTTGTGGTTTAAGAAACACTTTCTGGAAGATCATACCATAGTGATGGTCCACTATACTTAAACCAGCTCTCAAATTTTTCTGTTTTTAATCTTGGGTATACATATTTCCCTGTTGTGGCTAATCTAGTCTTCTATTCATGAACATTGGATATTAGATTGTTACAATCTAAATAATACATTTACATTATGACATCTCTATCATAACAAGCATAATATTACTAATGTTAGTCTACAAAATTGAAAAAATACCATATTCATCAGTATACGGTGCAATGGGCAATAATTCCACAAATTACAATCAAGACAGCAAATTTTCAAAGTCGGGATCTTAGATTCCTTACAAAGTTTTATTAAGCTTGGTGGATTTACTGTATGTATTTTCAATGTCAAATTATAATTGTTATTGCAGAGGAAAATAACTCCGTAACTTACAGTAAAATGAGTTTCAATTTCAAACTCATTTGAGGTAATGTTGATGTTAAACTGCATACAAAATTATATTAAGCTCTGCCAAAGTTATCATGTTCAAATATTCCAATAATGATTTTTATTGCAAAGGGCAAATCAAGTATAATCAAATCAAGTCAATTTTCAAGCTCACCCAAAAACTTTCGTATATTAGTCTGCATACAAACTTTCGTTAAGGTCAGTGAATATTTATTTAAGTTATCATGTTCACAATTGCCGAAAATAATTAATTATTATTGCAAAGGAATATAACTCCATCAATACCAGATGAATCAAACCGATTCTCGAACGAGTTCGAGATATTTCCTAACTTAGTCTATTCTACATACAAAGTTTTATTAAGCTTGGTGTTTATTCACTCAAGATACATATGTATTATGTTCACAAGGAAATGTTTACGCTGTTTTGACAAAAAGATGCTGGCATTGATGATGTCCGATGTCTCACCTCTGACTGCAAAAAAAGAAATATTACCAGCGACTATCGCATTAGGTCACAATGACTTATGGTCAGGTGGCTTAAACGTTTTCTTCATACTTTAATTAACATATGATTTCAATTATGAAATTTGATATATTCGCAGACGACTCTCAAACCTTTGTTAGATTACCAAATATTTTCCACCTTCTATCTGCTAAGATATGAAAAAAGCATCTAGTGCCAAGGTAAATTCAGAACGAAAAACAAAACACACACACACACACGAAAGGATTATGTATAGGTATTTGGAAACAGAGGCCTTCAAACTTTAGGAACATTTAATGGGTGAAAGAGAACATTAAGGCACTCCGTGTATATTATGGACATAATATCAATGAAGAAAAAATATGGAAAACTAAACTTTCAAAGATTCGGAATATATTCACATGATGAAAACACCGAATCCTCACACTTGAAAGAAAAGTCCTTATAATGAAATATTTGATTTTTTCCCTGGTTACAATATGAATCAATAACAAATTGTCTCAAAAGACCATTCCAAAGAACTACAAAATTCAAATAAATAAATGTATTGATGAGTTTCTATAGAATAACAATATTTATAAAGTCTCTGAACACATATGTTATATGTTATCAATCAAGAACTGAAGGGGGACTGAATATAATAGATAAAGACGATATTAATAAATAAAAAAGTAAAATTATATATAACCTTATTCATAGTGAAACAGAGGCAAGGAATATCTTCGGAAAACACTGGCTCCAAACTTGTGATAAAACGTTCACCATTGATTATTTTTTTTTAGCATCAGAAAACTATCAGCTATATTTCAGCAGGCTTTAATTCAATGGCAATTTATTATTTAAAAAATGTTCTAATCATACCAAGCCAGGCATCTTGAATATGAATGTTTTGGTAATATCGATATAACATTTAAACATGAACCATTATCTCTTTAAACAATGGGCAAATGGACAATGGAGTTGTAAAAGCGGAATATCAACACGGTTTTATGAACAGAAAGATGCACAAGAAATAACTGAGATCACGGATGATCTATGTTTAAAAAGCAACGTGAAAACTATAAACACACTAACGACCTCAAACGTTTTTAAACAAATTTTGTATAGAAATACATGTACATTATTTAACTCAAAACCTAAACTACATGTTTTTTTAAAAGGGAAGACTGCTTTAATAATGAGGATATTAATTGGAAACTTATTTGACAAACATTCAAATATTCAATTGCAGATACAAAATGTAACGATTTCAAATGAAAACGGATGCAAAGAATAGTCAGTATAAAACATAATCTTAAACAAATCAATAAATCAAATGGCCTACGTACATTGTGCAAAAGAAACTTTAACGCATTTATTTTAGTTATGTCAAAAAATTGAACTACACTGGCAAAACATCAGAAACATTATCATAACTCTATTGAACCTAGTCCCAAACTATCCTCTGGTATAAAGAACAGCAAAGTATTATCACCTTTATTATCATGACGACAAAACGGTGGATATGGAAAACAATAGCAACGATGGAAAAAACTTATTACAATATTAGAAAATGAAGTATGATATTGTATCAGAATGAGAGAGTGTAGAATGACAGAGAATGAAAATGATGTAAAAATATAACTAAATTATCCTTATTAAAGATGCTCCACCGCTGACAAATGGTATTTTTTCACTATCAAAAACAGGAGCAGACGATTTAGTATTTTTCTTCAGTTACAAAAGTTACTTACTTAACACCATTATCACCATTGAAAGGTTTGAGCTTCTAATTTTACTTCAAGTTAAAAATATGAAAAATATTTAATTGCATCCCGAAAAAATTCTATGGCACTATATCTTATATGGAATGAAGTACTGATTGCGCATGCGCCAAAGTCAAAACAAATTATTTTATATTATTTTTGTGTTAATTAGACATATATATACACGATTAAACACCAATTATTGTTCAAATGATGAATATTATTTATGCTCTGTCGGCGGTGGAGCATCTTTAAAGTATTAGTGTAAAGATTTGTTGAATGAAAGATGTGTATATGACAAAATGGTGGTTTTGGTTATGAAAATGTTTTATAATTGTCATCTAATGAACCACAACTTCTGCAGGATTTGGGCCAGTCTTCATTAAAAAAGTTGTTTTAATTAAGGAAACGGGGCTTGCTGAATGCATAAGTTGTTCTTGTTTTATTATTATTGTTTATTTGTTTGTTTGATTAATAAACGTCCTATTAACAGCTTTTGTATTATTATTGTGTTATACATGTAATGTTATCTTTGTAATTTGATAATAAAACCTCATAAAAATAGCGATAAGTATTGAATGAAACATGAACAAGTAAGAGAATGATGACTATGTACAAGTTGTTTATACATGTATGTAAAATGTTTTATGTAATAAAGTATAAACAAAAACATAACGTATGATATATAAACTGACAAATGAAACTGAAGAAAAATATCTCTGGTCATTCTTCTGCACCCAAAGATAAAGAACTTGTATGTTTAATCTTCCTTCTGGAAGAACTTCATCAGATCTCGACTGATCTCTGCAACCTATGGAAGCCCTGGAAACATCACACATTCTCTATTTTACATTTGTCCAAAGTCATATTTTTGACTTCCTATTTGCACACTTTTCTTTACAAAATAGTACAAAATACGAAATTAAAACATAACCAAAAACCATGGACTAAAACCTTAAAAAGCATTCAATAGGTTCGCTTCCTTTATTAACCAACTTTCTTTCACGTGCAATCTACGTGAATTCCGTGGTGCACGAAAACTCCGAAAGTTTATCTTCCAGAACGAGGCAACGACAGTGCCATGGCATCAAGGTAAGCACTGAGAGTCTTTTAGTCACCAAACTGTAAATAAAGGAGTAACATTGAGGATTAATATAATTATCCATCAATTGAACCAAAAACACTCTGAAAAGTACAAATGGACTAGAACCAGGTGCTGCGAAAGCATGACCGCTCTAACTAAGTCTTTACATGTTCGATGGCATCCACAATTGAGATATAGTCAAGATATTGTCTCAGGTTACAAATTATAGATGTTATATTAAATTTCGCGATACGAACATTTGATTTTTTTTGCGACGATATATTTTTGCGATTTCTTATTGCTGGCAAAATGCGCGAAATCAAATCTCGCGCAATAATAATTTGTTTTAAAGTAGCTCGTATTTTGACACCGTGTTATAAAAAAAATATTTAGATGCTGTGAAACGCTTATATGTTACGGTATTGTAAAATGTTTGGCGTTAAACATCCGACATTTCTTGTTTTTATATTTATTTTTCATGACGTGTTTTAAATCGCCTGTATTTTGTGTAGATTGTGCTTACCTGGACACTGATTCTTACCAGGTCCTACAACCAACAGCCTGGATTCCCCTTGTGGATGCTAACGAACAAAACGGATGTATGCAGGTATGCGAAATAAGAATATGTTAATTTCTGTTTTTACCACAATCTGAGTTATTAGTAAAGACAACACACGAGCACAAAGTCTACATCATTATAATAGCAATCCATGCATACCAAGTTTGAACTGTTCCAGCTTTTAAATAAAATTATTCCAAAAATTAATGGAAAATGGTCTAGGTTATAGGTAAATGAAGCTAGTGCATTGGAAGTTCAGTACACATTTTTTTCCCCCATTTTTCAATATAAATTATTGAACATATGATAGATATTCCTATCTGAACATTGAACATATGATAGATATAAAGAACTTCCTAGATATAACGATATTTTGTCCATTCAGTTAATTAAGTTTTGTGACATGAAAATGAGGTTAAATGATCTAGTTGTATGTAATATTTAAAGGTTATCCATAAAGGTCATAAAACAGGAATTGTGGGAAATCATCAGTGTTGCTATGGTGGTACTTGGTATGTTATGCTCGAGGAAGAGGAAATGGGAAAGAACTCTAGGTAAAATATAAATATGTCTATAATTTCTTATCTTCCAGTAAAATTGATAATCATTGCAATTGAAAAAAACATTAAATCATCTCTATAATTGTTTTCTTGTTGTGGAAATTCTTTTTAATCTATAACCTTTTATATTGGGATTTTTTTTAAAACATTAAGAATTTGATGCACTTTATATATGATTCATGATATCAGTATACTCCGTTGACTTGTTTAAATTCCATTAAATTTTCTTTCCATGCACCACGCGCAGACGCAGCCATTCCAGGTGACATCCGGACATGCCCAGTTCCGTACGGCGGTATGCTGCTCCTGAATAATGTGATTCCTCATAGAAGGTATAGCATGCCTAATTGGTCTTGTATGATTTGTTATCATAGCACGCTATGTCGACTCTTTTTCAACAATCTAATTCATTATGAAACTAATAATTACAAAATTCGTTAGATTAGGATTTTGAAAATTAAACCGCAATTTTAATTATTGTGAGGTATCAACTTGTGTATATTTAAATCTTGGATAGATCAGAAATTGCTTGAACTTGCGAATAAATGGTAGCTTCTTTGCTATTACACTTAATGTTTGCCAAAGATAACTAAGATAACGTATTCAGAACAACCCTATATGAGTTTACATATGTGAAAGTAATCTTTTGGTAGCATAAATGAGATATGAATGGAATAGTGCCTGATAGTTTACATTCAGATATCCTCACAATCAATCAACATTAAATTTCATTTTACACTGTACATATTTCAACAAAATTTGTATAATTACTATAATTTGTACGCATCATGTTTTTAATGTAACGAAAACATAAACAGACGTATCCCCGTAAAAATGTGCTGTCCGTTATGGATTTATTTTGTTTTTGCTTTATTAGTTTGCCAAACATGACAAAGGAAATTCGCTGGAGTTTAGATCTACGTTTCCAGAACCCAAACCTTCCTTATGGATTTTACGGAATGAAAAAAGGTGTTGTTATGCGAAAATCAACTGATCCGAGCTACGAAATCCCCTGGCAGGAATTTATCAATGTAGACAGACGAGCCAAGCAACGTCAGGCAGTAAAAGATCTAGTTGAAAATGTATGCAATCAGATTTCATGTTGCTATTTCTTGCAACGTTACTTAAATTCTGCTATATTACTAGTATACGATATTACGAGTACAGGTATGTTTAAAGCTGTTATTATTTTATCAGTATCTTTCATTGTCGAATGCATACTCTTTTCCGATTGTAGTGAAAGCCAATATGTAGTGGATGGATATGGCTGGAGTGTAATGATTTACCTCAAACATTTCCATGTTACGCTATTTAACGAATTAGGTTCATATATTTCTTTTGATACCCTGTGCCACTTCATTCTAAACTACTTTAAATGAGAAAGTTTAAAATGTATGTTGACACTGTTAAAATTATTTCACTGATAACGCGTTTAAATTCCAGTTGAAATACTTAAATAGTCATACCCACAATCAATTTCTTTGTATGAAGTTTATACACTGAAAATCTTATTTCTGATCTTACTAGAATGGTTATTATATTTATACAATATATACAAACACATTCTTTTTCATTTGTTACTTGTTAATTATATAATTATTTTTTCCTTCTCGCTCATTAAGAAAATCAATGCGAGTCTTTCAAACGTGAAGAAATATACAAACAACACACGATTATATTTTGGATAAACAACATAAGTTTATTCATTAATAAAATCAATCAAAATAGCTATTTTCAAGTCGATTAAATATTGGCTATCACATATGTTTGTTTGCAATAGTCTATGTATTGCATTAAGTTATGATATTTGAACAAATTCTTACTTAAAAAATGCTGATTGAAAAAATGTATGTTTAATCATGTTTACCTACGTCCAGACATCCGACCAGGAGTTCAGCACCACTCTGGAGGGTCCGTGGATGAGGAAGTGGGAAATCGTACATACAAACCAGCACACTAAACGGGCTGAAATGGAGGACAGTCGTTGGGAAGAATGCAAGGCCTAAAGTTAATTTGAATAAATAACTTTAATCCAATTATTATGTGCTGGATGCGTTTATCAACTTTGGAAGTACATTGCAGTTATTTCGTAGTATAAAATAAACCCTCAATAAATGAATAAATATAAGCAAAACAACCAAAGCAAAAACATAAAACAAGAAAATGTAATGAAATAAAGTGTGATCGTTGAACCCTTAACACTTTGTTATATATTTTTACGTTTAGATTGATGTTAAAATGGTAGCTATGGCTTAAAGTTTTAAGGGTATATTCACAACTCTGAGAAAATTTTGGTCCTATCATGCATCTAGATCATTGTGACATATTAACTCTCCATGAAAAGCTTACTGCTATAATCACGTAAGAACAGACGAAAGAAACATCACTACATAATCAGGTGTCAAAAGTCATTTTCTTTTATTCATTTGTTAATTATTTTGTCATGATAAAATCTTATTTTTTTGTCTAATTTTCTTTATCATCAAAAAATAAACAATGAGAAATCTCCCACAAATAAAACTTAGATATGTAATTCCGCTCCACTATGATTGCTATGACATATTGAGGAGTATTGTAGAACATCGAAGTGGACCGGAATTATTAATTTTAACTAGATTCTTCGCCAACGATACTCAACAGGTAATAAAACATTGATTGAGACCAAATGAATGAGAGGAGATACGTCGACTACCTATCCCATGAAACGGCTTAACAAATAATATGATATTTGCGATAGTCTGACATGGTACTGGTACACTAGTATGCTCAACCAGAGTTACTTTACTTGGTTTCATTCCTTTAGTACTTTAAAATCAATTTTACATACAACCCATAACAACAAATATTTATCCTGTTGTAAGAAACTCACCAAACATAAATTCGCACAAACGGTTTTTAAAAATCGACAACAATGTATGACAAGCTCACTTTACATAGTAAATGATAGATATCACTTAATAATAGTTAACTTTTACAACATTTCACACAGTTTTTAAAAATGATTTTAAATTCGAAAAAAATATAACACGACTTTATAGTAAAAGTGTAAAGTACATCTTCAGAGGTTCACAATACTGACTTCTAATGGACAGCAGTATTGTAGATTTCGGTTGTACTACAAACGTTATCTAAAAAGCTGATTGAACATGTATATTCGTTAGTCAATTATGATACGTCACGCACACTCTGTCCTCATGCTATTTAACACATAGTCTGTCTTGTCTCTGTTTTGTTCATCTGTTAATGACAAATCTTTATTACATAAACAAAATTCGCCTCTTATTGCCAGCTGATTACGCTAAAGCGTGTTTGCCATAGGTGCCGCCATCTTTTATGTACTATGACATTTTAGAAAATTGTTAATTTACTATTTTCGAAAAAACTAATTCTGAAATGTATGCATCTGATTACAAAAATTAGCCACGTCATTTTTAGTTGAAAATTACACCCAAATTCGCTTTATATATAGCCTTATTGTTTTTTTCCAGGACGGGTATGTTTTTCATTATTGACTTTACTATCAACAAATCTAAAAATGTATGGACGCAACATGTATAAAACAACTTAATAAATCGATAGAAATTTTTTTGGTATGTTTTTAAATCATATAAATGTTAGAGAATCGCATATTTTTTAAATCCGTCGCTATACAGGTATAAATGTATGAGTAGAACTAAATACCACCGGGCAAGGAAGTCCACGCACTAGAGCACTAATGAATATGCATGAGGTCAAATTTGATTGACCTACGATGGAACGTCAAAAGACATCTGACGACCATGGCGGCGGTAACAGAAGATGGGAATGCAAATGTTTTCAACATCGAAGCAATGCCACCTCCTGCTACTCAGAGAAAAATCGGACAGTTACCAGACGATGTCATTAAACAATTCTTTATAGACGTGAGTACACAGATTCGGTCTGTCTTATAAGTTAGTATTTGTGTATGCGAATATATAGGTCATTGTAGTACTGTCTATTGTGAATCACACAAACAAATCTTCATGATGGGAACCGATCCGGAAAGTAGAGTCTCGGAAATATATGAACTAAACCGGAGTGGTTCTTAACCTGTTGAAGACAAAATGTCAATCTTCTGCTCTATTGTCAGTTCATGCTCTTACGAACTACATATGTATACTCTTCTATCTGTTCTCTAGTACTAAAGTGAACAAATCTATAAATAAACCTTGCTGACACACAAATGAAGCAGGTCTCTGAGGTTGTTGAGATCTGCTTAAATGTTTTAGGATACTTGATCCATTCATCCTATCTTACTACCGATTTTACGAAAGTGTTATCATTGAAAAGAATATCGAAATACACATTTATTATTGTGATACTGTGATATGAAGTATTTTTAACACGATTCGTTAAAAAAAATATTTCTGTCTTACAGGTGCAAGTTTTTTTTATATGAAAACTTTATTTCTATTTGGTTATAGTTTATTGGTCATCTGACCGAATGCGCAATCTAAATGTACATAAGACTGGTCTGTCATTGAGGGTAAAAGGGGGACTTTACTGAATTTTTTGCTGCTTAAGTAATTTGGCGTTGGAATCCTGTTATTAGTCTTTTGCAAAATCAATTTTGTCAGATGGCTATTAGGACCCATTTGCCTCTCTTTGCATTAAATATATGCTGCATGAATGATATTTAGGAGGAAATATATTCAACTGACTCAGTGTTAATGCACATTTCCCTACCAAATCTCGACTAACACTTATAAGCATGGACTGAGAGGTTTATTGGTGAAAAAAGAGATAAGTGAAGTGACGTTCGGGATAAGGATGTAACAGGGGAATATCGAGGAAATCATCTCCTCAAAGGTTTTGAAAACATGTTATTGCATAACAGAACTCATCTAGGGTTTTTGACAGGCATGTCGGAATAATATCTTTTGCCGTTACAATTTATTTCCAGAGTTAAACGCAAGGAAGTAACTTTTTGAAACTAATTCTCTATATATGATATTCGATTAACTGTGCTAAAGCCATGTGCCGTCAAAGGGTTTAGCAAAATATCTAGGTGAAAATAAAACACGACAAGACAGAATAGAAATTCACAATGTCGGCATCTATATACATTTTCTAATAAAACCTATTATTTCAACGGTCACCTTTATTTTCGTAATTTCTAAATATATACGAAAATCCGTTAGTGGATATGTCCGGGTTCCAATCACCTGTAGGACAATGAAATCAAGAGTGTTATGATTATGAGTAAGTTATAAAGCAATTAGTGCCATTCTTACCACAGGTTTATTGGCCGAACTTTCAAAGCTTTTATTTTTGAGTCACAGGAACTAGCCTACCACCTGTGATTATAACTAAGGTTCTGATTTCCGATCGATCAATTGTGTGTATGATATGAGGAGTAATATCAGAGAAAAGTAATAGGAATTCATATTAATGTGTAGTACTTAAGTGTCACTTTAATTATATTATTATCATGGATACATGTGACAGCTTACGAGTAGTTTTCTATGTCAAGGTTTGTGTAACGGCAGATTAGGTTATCAACTGAGGTGCATGGTTTACCCTGCCAGTTAGCATACAAGACACGAAGACATCCGATACACGTATTCTCTGTTTGAATATTACTAAGTTATCTGCCCATGAGGGTAGATATTATCTGTAACGAAATCTTTACGTTAGATGTTTGTGAGAAATCGATCGAGTTTTGATCATAAATGAGGTCACAATCGATACCAACACACAAAGGCATATAACCAGTAGTATGCAAAAGCGGAATAAATAGTTCATTTCCCTACTTTTCACAAATTCAATGAATAGCCCAAATTAAAAGCTTAACATGTTGTCGACTTTCTAAATTTGTTCATATCCGTATATGGTAATTAGCTGATGAGTGATGCATTCCGAGGTCTTGCTTTGACAACTGTATTCTATTTTAGAAATTGTCCATAGCTTATCTACATTCTATAAAGAGAGGGCTTTAAGTAAGCGTTCACAGACTGGCTTTAACATGTTATCTTGTTTGTTCTTTGAATGTCATGAGATAGAGGCAGATGGCCTCAAAATTGGGCATCATTTGTCTGTACTAATGTTATTACTGTCGAAAGACCTTACCTTAGAAATGTAATATGTATATTAAGAAACAAATTGTGAAATTGATTTCGAGATACCAAATCGACGTACGTACACCATCGACTATTAGTCCTACGTTCTAGTGATTGTGATCTGATGTCATATGTTGACGCCGTCAAAGTGAAACTAATCGTTCTCGACCCATATAGAAACCCATGCATTGTAAATAGTTGCAGGGTAAATTTGTATAAAGTAGAAGATGGTGAACGATTGTTGGTATAGATGTTATCAAATCGTAACGGTTATTGTTACTGACATACCCATTGGTACCTACAACACAATTTACACTTGATATATCAGGTTAATTCAAATCTGGATCAAGAATAAAACACCTAACAGTCATTTAATACCATTTAATCAACATCACCATTAATCAGGGAAAATAATTTTACTACTTTTACACCAAAATATTATCAAATTGGTGATCCGTCATGTTGGTACAATTTCAGTGTTTGGTATATATTATCAAATCAATTAATCAATTAAATATGTATATATAAAAAAAGGAATACGTACCTCGTAAGAAAACAATGCAATATTAAGATAAGATGGCGAGATTCTAATATCTTTTCTCGTAAAGGACATATCTCAATCGCTCAAGGTCTGTGATAATACTTTGTCTACGTGACAGTTACCACACAAAATAATTCCTTCGTTCACCTTACCTGGTCACAACACACCATGGCGGACATAAAAACTCCAATCCCTAATGGCTTCACAGGCGAGACTAATCCACAACTGTTTAATTTGGACGCCAAGCCGCCATCATCTAATGTGCCAAAGCCAGGACAATTGTCTGAGGATAAAATTAGACAATTCTTCGAGGATGTATGATTTTATTATGTTTTTTTCTCCTTGACTTTTGTAGTGGGTATGATATTGTGTAATATAACTGGATTTAGATTTTCATACATAATTGGTTTCTTATAGTGTTGTTTCCCTGAAAAAATACTTTAAATGACACAAGGTTTTTCTTTGTTTGCATTGTTCATGAAGTTCTGTAGTTTATAGGAATTTTAATAATTATCGATAAAAATACCGGTATATTGTTTGTTCTTTAAAAAGGTCACAAAAGAATGGATTTGGCACCAAACTTTACTTTGTAAAATGTTGAGAATTAGGAACTCCGTAACGTAACTATTAACAGTTCATCTTATTAAGTGAAGGGAACCTGTCTAATATACAAAATGTATATCCATCTACTGTTTTTGCTTTAGGGATGCAAAACATATTAAGCAAAATAGAAAACTACTACCATATTGCTGACTCATTCAAATGGGAATACTAGTATTTACATGTACTAAAACAACTTACGATTATTCATATAAGAAATTTGATGATTTTGCAGGGGTACGTCATTGTTGAAAACTTTTTCAAACCAGAAGAACTCGATCCTTGTAAAACGGCGATAAACGACATGCTGGACGAGATGGCTGAACAGTTTTTGGCGAAAGGGAAGATAAAGGGTAGGTGAAATGGACAAACCTTGCTCTGTTTTACTGTACTCCATTACTTTGGTACTCGTGAATGTTTTCATTTACACAGTGACACAGGAAGCACACCCATATTATTTCTTGGAAATCCAATATCAATACTTATACAATTTGTGTATTTTTTCTCCTTGCTATCTACATTATTCATAATTTCGTAGTTGCATCGACGTAAAGTTTCCAATTTTATCCATTAAAACATTTAGCCATCCATCATAGGTATTTGAAAACATGAAAAATACATTTGCAATGATTTGTTTTATAAGAGTTGTTTAATATCTCGTGTATTTTGTACATGCATGTATTACTTACTATGTGAGATGGACATAACATTCTTTAGCTTCGTACATTGTCTATAACAATTCCATGTCAATTTCAATTCTGATTTGGGATCCTTTTACAGAATTGTACAAGGAATATGGATTTTATGAAAGACTTACCATGATTGAGCGAGACTTCCCTGGAGCAAACATAGTGTTGCATAAACTTGGCCGACTTCCGCAGGTATGACGTGCTTTGTCCGAATGATGGTATACTATTGTTTTTACAGTGATAAACTGATAACATTTCATTGAACTTAGATAATTTAAATGATTCACGGATACAAAAAACATTAGACACACACACACACACACGCACACGCACACGCACACGCACCACGCACGCACGCACGCACGCACGCACGCACGCACGCACGACCACCACAACACCACACACACACACACACACACACACACACACACACACACACACACACACACACACACACACACAAACACACACACACACACACACACACACATATGTGTGTTTCTGAATAGATTTTTTTTCCAAGTGAGTTTTACCTTTTTGCATCATAATACATCTTCATCTTTCTCTTTATTTAGGCTTTTAAAAACTTGTGGACAAACGAACGCCTCTTAAACGTCGTTGAACAGTTAATTGGTCCAGATATTGCTGGACATCCTGTATGGAACCTCAGAACGAAGACCCCTCAAAATGAGGCTACTACAGTGCCCTGGCACCAAGGTAATTAATATAAAAGACCAAAGTAAATATTGTAGCATCACAGTTTATGTATGCTGAATTATTCGAAGGATTTGGTTTTTTCAAAGCTAATAAAGTCGTTCGGTTGTTATATTCCCCAAAAATATGTTTGAAGTTCCTTGCTAATACAATTGCTCATGTTAGCATTTAATTTTTTATGCCATACCTTTGATAAAATATCGATTTCGTAGACATGAAATATGTCATTAAAAACCCTCGTGAGAAAACGAAACAAAAACAATCAAAATCTTTGTGCCTATGCTTAAGATTCTGCATACTTGGACAACGAATCATACAAAGTGTTGCAGCCAACTGCCTGGATTCCGCTGATAGACGCTACCGAGCAAAACGGATGTATGCAGGTACTCTAATGATTGGATAGTTGAATTTATGTATGCTTGGATATTTAGTTGGTGTTTAAGACACTAGAGTTGTTACTTGACCAGCATGTTTAAAAATGTTTGATTGAAAAAAAAAAGAAATTGGTCATGCTTCAATTTTGTCTATTTTCTTGGCAGTTCCGTTTCTTTACATTTCAATTACATGTTGTTTTATTTCAATATCCAATCGATGTTTAAGGCCAAATATGAAAATTCACAGTGGTAGTTTGTTTTTAGATGTTTAGATTAAAACGGAAAAAAAATGTTGTCACTAGGTGGCGCATCGCGGTCATAAAACTGGAAAAGTGGCTACACATCAGTGTTGTTATGGAGGCACTTGGTACGTAATGCTTGAGGAAGATGAAATGGCTAAATCTCTAGGTATGTATAAAGTGCATTGTTAATTGGTGAGTAACCAGATTCGTTTTTTATTCAAACTCGATTCCCTATGGAATATGTGAGTTAAACTAAAACAGATAATTACAATTGTAAACACGACCAAGGTTTTCTTATATCAGAAAAACAATACTAAATAAAATATTGAAAATCTGCAAATTCACGCTGATGTGAAGAAAAACGAAAACAAATGTTCAAGAGATGACAATATTATTATATATTAACAATAATCTAATGTTTCCTGTCACAGATGTGAACATCGAGACCGATATCAAGACATGTCCGATTCCTTACGGCGGCATGCTTCTACTGAACAACATGATCCCTCACAGAAGGTAAGAATTTTTATATAGTTTATATATAATTCATGCAGAGTTTACCTATAATTTTTATATAATTTCTATATAGTTTCTTTAGATTGTACATAGTTTACATTAAGTTTGTATATAGTTTATATATAGACATATAGTTTGTATATGGTTTATATATAGTTTGTATGTAGTTTGTTCATAGTTTACATATAGTTTCTATATAGTTTCTATATAGTTTCTATATAGTTTATATTAGTTTGTACATTGTTTATATTAGTTTGTACATTGTTTACATAAAGTTTGTATATAGTTTATATATTGTTTACATATAGTTTGTATATAATTTATATATAGTTTGTATATAGCTTGTACATAGTTTACATAAAGTTTGTACATAGTTTACATATAGTTTGTATATAGACTAATTAATATATAGTTTGTATATAGTTTATATATAGTTTATGTAAAGGATCTTCCATGAGTGACTCTGTGATATGAAATTTATTTAATGAGTTCAATAATTTAATATGAAGGCTCGTAGAATATCAAATTATTTAACGAATTTTAAAATTTAATATCACAGAGTCACTCATGTAAGATTCTATTTAACTGATAACTTTTATTAAAGATAATCCACCGCAGACAAATGGTATTTATTCATTATCGAAAACAGCAGCACTCGATTTAGTATTTTTATTCAGTTACAAAAGTTACTTAATTTACACCATTACCGCCATTGAAAAGTTTGAGCTTCTAATTTTACTTCAAGTTAAAAATATAAAAAATCATTAATTGCATCCCGAAAAAATTCCGTGTCAGTATATCCTATATGGAATGAAGTACTGATTGCCCCTGACCCAAAGGCAAAACAAATTATTTTATATTATTTTTTGTGTTAATTAGACTTATGTATACACGATTAAACACTAATTATTGTTCAAATGATGAATTTCATTTATGCTCTGTCGGCGGTGGAGCATCTTTAAGAGAAATATAAGCAAATCTTTTAAATTTCCTCTCTATATAAAACAGTAGAAATCCGGCTCGGATGTGACGTTTCCGTCAACTGAAACAATCATGCTACTTTAATCAGATGTTATGAATTCAAATCTATATGTGACGTCGTAATAATGTTATTACACATATTTATGACATGGCCGTTTGACATGGCTGGACGGGCCTGCTATGTGATAAAGACATAGTTTTATATAGTTTACATGTAGTTTGTATATACTACTTTATATAAAGTTTGTATTTAGTTTGTATATTGTTTATATATAGTGTGTACATAGTTTACATTAGTTTGTATATAGTTTATATATTAGATAGTTTATAATTCCCTGTTAAAATCTCACTTTAATAATAAAATGACTTCTATAACGAAATATACTTAAATGGTATTTAAATGTTGTCACTGAATTCATCATCATGGGCACTTTTTAATGCAGTCTGCCGAACCTCTCAAAGCAGATTAGATGGAGTCTGGACCTTCGTTGGCAGAAGCCCTCGCTTCCTTTTGGATTTTATAACATGAAAGAGGGCGTTTTGATGCGAACGTCTAACGATCCTAACTACGAAGTCAAATGGGACCTCTTCGAAGGTGTTGATCGCCACGATAAACAAAGGGAGTCCGTTAAAGAAATTCTTGAGGTGGGTGTGGACTTTTCATACGAATGGATTTTAATCATTTGTTATAGAGAATAAAAGTACTAGTTGATATTATAAGTATTGTCCCTGTCTGGTTCACTGCATCCTCGACACTACAGGTATTACTATCACCGTCACTTCTATTCCTGTCATAGCAAACCTCAAGTTTTTTTAAGAGTAAAAAAACTGATCCATCACAGGCCTATATATATGTCCTTAGATTAGAAAAGCTGCATTCAACTTCAATACAGTAAACCGTATTATTGTGATGTATATCAAATAAACAAAACTATCTATTTCATCTGTTCTTGCACAGTCCCTCCAGTTTTAATATGCCATAATTCAGAGGTGTATATTACGACAGTGATAGTTACCCCTGCAGTGTCGAGGATGGGATGCCTTGAATAGCTAATGAGTAGATTATTACCTAGTTACTAATGAAATACAGACTGGGATAAATGAAAAATGAAAAAGATATTAATATACATATTATTCAGTATCAATCAGATAAAACATCGTCGATGTAGTAAACAGATATTTCGAAGACATTATATTTTTCATAGATTAAAGAATTAAACTAAATTCAGTTGAGTAATTTTATGTGTGATAGATGAGTGCATTGCTAGAAGGAAAAGTAATGGAAATGCAAAAAATATTTTGATCTTTCACACAATCTTTGAAATATTTGAATATTTGACATGAGCAGAGTGCGATAGATTAGTGCTTTCCCTAAATGAAAACATAGGCCATAATTTAGATATATTTTCTAGTTTCCGAAACGTGGTGAATGATTCTGCTGGAGGAAATATACGGGTGGTTTATGTATTCAAATATGATTAATTTTTATTTGTTTTCATTCTAAATCCAGCTCACTGAATCAGCTACGCGGATTCATACAGTTTGCAAACAAAATTTCTTTTATAACCCTATGAAGTTAAAAAAATAGTAACATCAATGCTTAAATACAGGAAATCGTTCACCATCAAACTAAGAGAATGATTGGTCATTTCAAATAATCACTATACTTAATACTTCTGTTATAATGGAATGGCTTAATATTGTTGTAGCCCTCAACTGATCCAGACTTTGATACTACAATACAAGGACCATGGATGAAGAAGTGGGAGATTGTACATATGAACCAGCATACATCTAAACTTACGGACGAAACAATGAGTTCTTGGCATGGTCATAAAGCATAACTTTTAAAAACGGATGTATGACAGACTGTTTCGTGGCTTGGTTAGGGAAAGAAACAAAAAACAAAAACAAAAAAACAAAAAACACAAAAAAAAAAAAAAAAAAAAAAAAAAAACCCATGCTAAACGGATGATCAACATACTACAATGGACAGTTAAATAGTACATAAATATTTGTACAGAATAATACATCTTTCCGTAAAACTGAACAATGACTGATGATGGCGCGCCTAATAAAGGATTGGAGGCGATAGACTAATTCATGGAAAAATTGTACGGAATTGGATTATCTTTCTAAAATAGAGCATAATACTGATTAAGTTTGATTATATCAATAACCTTTTTCGACTTATAATTGGTGTATTGACCACTTAACGAAGAATGAAAATGTCCATACGTTGGATAACTGGCGCAGTGTGCAATTCAATTACTGATTATTTTTCAATTTTCTTACTTCTATCTGTTAATTATCTTAACTTTGAAGAATTTTGTTGTATCTACCTCATAATTTCTTACAAAATTATACGATGAAAATTTATTTACAGCATTAATAAGTTGTTTTGATTATGGAATGGTTAGGTTTTTAATTAAATTTTATTGAATGATATTTGTTATGATCATTTTTTATTTCGCCTCTCGAAGAGAGAAAAAAACCTTACGGAATCACCCTGGCGTCGGCGATGGAAATGTTGAAATACTGTTATCCGTCACAACTGACATTGATTTCTACAATAAATTTGGACTATAATTGTTGTTATGAGTATTGACAATCATTTTAAGACAGAAAATATTTGAGAAATTTCAGGAGACCCAAAGGGCCTAAATATCAATTTAAGGATTTGGTGCACGTGTTAAAATACTGTTATCCTTAAGAACTGACATTGATTTCTACAATAAATGGATTGTAATTGCTGTCATGATTAAAAACAATCATGTAAAGGACGAAAGTGTTGGATTCTGATAATTTAAAAAGGCCCAATTGACCAAAATAACAGTTAAGGTTTTGGTACAAGTCCAGAGGCAAACTTTGTTTTTCTTAAAGAGCTCTTACTTCAATATTTAATCTCGTTAATCTTGCGATAAACTCTAACAAATAGTAAACCTTGACATATAAAGAAGAATTTGTAAATATCCATTGCCACAATACCGTTTTAACATCCAAAAGAATTTACCTAAACAACCAATTTCAAGGTAATGCAAGAATACATATATATTGTATATAAGAGGAATGTACCAGATGAAATGATAATATAGACCATGTGTTACTGTCGCTCAACTACGAACACCTCCTAACTCTCTCTTACTATTTTTGGCTAACACGGATATCTCGCATCAAATTAAAGACTATTATGTGCCTAGATGTTTCGCTAACTGATGTGTATATTAACCATCGAAATATTATCACTAAATAAACACGTTTATCAGATTTGTTTAGACCCTATAGTCAACCCGACTAAGCTCTCGGCCAAGGTTATCTCTTCAATGACGTAAACCAGTATGGCGGCTTATTTCTGTAATACACATGGCAAAAATAAAGACAAGATATCTAACCGAGAATACATTGTGACAGAAGGTAATCTAACATATCGTAAATGTTGTAGGAATTAAGACAAAATAATTTAAAAACAACCATGCTCTCTTCTTCATCCTGATAATTAATTATAATTCGTGAAGTAGTTAAGTAACTCAAAGCAAAACGGCACTGAAAATACTTTTATGTTTATGCATCACTAGAGAAAATGTCTAAATCACCTAGTCTTCTAGTACATAGTCTTCTTTAAATCATCCAATCAGTGTGCTTACTTCGAAGCCAATGATTTTGTATTATGTAAATTATAATTCATTGTATTTCGTATGGAATCGGTATTGGGTAAACACATTTTCTATTTACAATGAATATGTGTACTGTACAAAGTGAAAAGTTGCAGTTTAAAATAAATAGTTTTGTTAAATAGGTCAAATCTCAGATAGCGATACTAAGTAGAAAAGCAGTCATTCTCAAGATGACAGATGTACAAGTCGGACACCCTCCTATCGAGTATGGCATGGTTGCAGACGGTCATCCAGAACTGTTCGACATACGGGCAATGCCAAGTCCAAATAAGGACAAGAAGCCAGGACAGCTGCCCAATGACATGATCAGACAGTTCTTCGAGAATGTACGCATAGTTATATACATTTATAATCAACACAAAGTTAAACCAGCAACTACTCGCTTTATCAGCTTTGTATATTAACCAAGTAATGAAGTGTTAAAACAACAAATCTGGAGCAAGAAATAAGTGTTTAAATTACTAAAAATATGAACATAATTTGCATATTCATATGTTCTCAATATAATAATGAAAACATGCATTTGTATACGTAATGAAGATTGATCGCTAAGAAAAGGCTCTCATTAATAACATAAAACATAAAATATAATCTTAATTGGTTAAAGAATGCATTAATTGAAATAATTTTAATTATGGATAACAATACGATTTATTCCCTGGACGTCGTTCGGATCTAGATTTCTTAGGTACTTGAACACTAAACTACGCATTGTCGAACTATAGACGGGGAAGTTTACGGCAATCTGTCATCTGTTTCCACCAGATAATCATCAAATAATCAATTTCAAACCAGGTCTATGTGCGTTATATCTACTTCCTCGTACTTCAGGTCATAATTCATGAATCAAGGACAATTAAGAACTTTAGTCGATATTCAATGAGAATGAGTAAGCGTGGAATGATTCCGACATCCTCACATGTGCAAACAGCAATCTTAGGAATGAATTAAGTTTTATTACATGTTATCAAAATTGCAATCAAATTCACGTGAAATCAATCAACGAGTAATTCAAAGACAAGAATCATGAAAACAATTTGTTTAAATCATTGGCACCGTAGACGTTTAGTCAATACGCGTATAAATAAATAAGATTGCAAACCACACATTTAATCGTTCAAGTGTAAAAAACATATATATAACAAAAATGATTTGGTTCACTGTTGAAATAAGTTCAAGGAGCATGGTTGGCAAATCTGTGTTATCTTACAGATATGAAATCCGGTTTTATGTAAAGAAAAGGGCGATGCCTTACGAAACTTGCCTCTCTGTTGATAGGGATATGTAATTGTGAAGGACTTTTTCTCCTCCTCCGAACTTGATCCATGTAGAAAAGCGATAGAAGATCAAATAGAGATACTTGCGAGGAAACTGTTTAAAGCCGGCAAAATCAAAGGTAATATTGGAAGTTGTTTTCCTGTAGGTTCCATGAATTGATAATTCTACCTTTTTCAAATCAAACGGAATATTATTTTTCAATACCAATGCTCACATGTTTATTTTACTTGTAAAAATTATCATTACTGATCCAACGAGAAATTACCTTCAACACCCCTCTCCCTGTCCAGTAATATCAATAAACAGCTGAACGGCAGAATGAGCCGCTCTTGTATATAAAAAAACCAGATACCGTAAACTCTTCTTGAGCACGTGATTCCATTGCCCTAGTTCTTTATACAGAATAACCCGCTCGAAGACCTTTTTGTTTATGTGTAGCATTACTAAGGCAACATAGACATTGTATTATGTCTTTAAGTTACATCGATATGAACGTGATGATGAAATTTCATCTGAATATTTATTGATTTCATTTGTATTCTTCCATATTTATATACATCAATATTGCGTTTTAAACATTTACTAAATGTGTCTTAAAGTCATTTTTGGAACTAGTATTGTATAACTAGAAGACTCCGTTTTTTGGTGGTTTTTTTGGCGACACAACCGGCTACAACGAATAATTAAAACTCTAAAATCTACATAATTTTATGTAGAATTACACTGTTTAGATTTGACAATGTTTGCATGGTATCATTGCAGATCTCTACAGCAAGCATGGCTTTTTTGAGAGGTTGACCATCATCGAAAGAGATTTTCCAGGGGCCAACATTGTCTTGCATAAATACCCAGCGATATCGCAGGTAGGCGTTTAATCCTGTCACCTGTGCAGAGATTGTAAGTGTTTGGCTTATTTGTGCAATAATTAAAAAATAATTAATTTAGGATCTGCTTGGTAACTAACCAATGAAAGCAATGCTGTAGTAATTATTGCACGTAAATCAAGCTTTATGAAGAATTGTTGTGATACAGAATCAAATGAATCGAGTTCAAAGATTGTTGATTTGCTTTAGGTGTTCAGTGAGACTGATGTTTCACGAATGTGTAAGGTTCTTAAAAGCATATGCTTAAAAGAAAAGAGATTTATAAAAAAAATCCTTTATTTCACGGTACTTAGTATATAAGAATAAGTTGGAAAAGTTTTTGTGTTGTTGAATATCAAACGCAAATATTGATACTTTTTGAAGTATTTCTGTGATAGATATTTTATACATAGTTAATATACCAAGCACATACACATAATGTCTGTTTAGAGTTACACCTTTTAGCCTTACCGGGTCTCTGATTTTTGTCATCGAGTTACCTTACCACGGAAAGATAAACAAAGATCCTGCTGTGATATCATCAATGTCAATATTGACCTGGACATTTTAATTCACATGAGTTTGTTGATAAGATGATTCTATAAATAAACAACGTATATTCAGTACAGAGTAAACAACTATAGCGTACTTCTCCAGAACGGCTTAGTGTAACACATTTATGAATACAAAAGAACATTATGATAATTATTTCGTTTCAAAAGGAAATTATACCGTATATTTGCGGTTTTCGTCATTTGATCTAGAATTGAGAAAAATGAATTTTAGCGGTTTTAAATTTTCTGCGATCTTGCTTTATGGATATATATGATTCAACTATTTCCTTTAGAATATTTAAGCATATCAAGTTTTCGCGATCATAAAGATGCCCCGCGAAAATTACCGTCTATGCAGTATTAAATTAATCTTTTTAGGCATTTAAAGATCTGTGGACCAATGAACGTTTGCTTAATGTGATTGAGCAACTGATAGGACCGGAAATAGCCGGGCATCCATTATGGAACCTCCGCACGAAAATACCTCAGAATGAGGCTACAACAGTACCTTGGCATCAAGGTAAGTGACAATGACAGAAAAACAAGCTTGTAACATAATGTTAATATAATAGTCGATCTAGTGAGGTTATGCTCCTTCCTAAAGAGAACGGCAATAATTAGAGTTTGTTGCCATGCTTATTGATATTTGATATAATTAAAATATAATATTTATGACTTCGTTTATTGATTGCTTCCACGGATTATCTGACGGTAACGTATTCTAGTGACCAATATCTCATGGAATAGTTCATGATACAACACTGCACAAGTAGCGATGAAACATGACTTAGGTCGTGAGTGTGGCACTAAGGATGCCTCAGATGATTCATAGGATTCAACATGACTGTATTTTGTAAATTTACATTTATTGTAAAAACTAATTGATATGTAATAGTGTGAAAGGTAAAGGCAAAGCTACGCCAAAGACTTCTCAAATGCCCGACTCTCATTGGCCAATATCTGATGCTTGTTCATGATGTTTTGGTGTCATCTGGATGTGCCCCTGGTCGCGATACTGTGTACGATGTAATAGCCACTAACGGACGATTTTAATCGGTGTGATGGATAGTCTCAATATATAACGTACCACATCATTGCAGTTTTTCCCTTTAGCCCCGCAGGTAGGGCGTTAGAATTGTACCTGTTGTCCCTATTGCATGATCGTAAAAGGCGACTTAATTTAGGATATTATCTTTTCTCTTCCTAACTGACTTTATCTTTCCTAATGCCTCCCTTGGCACCGCCTCATTTTTGGCCTTGAGTTGAGGCTCTGGGTTCTGTACCCTGGCCGAGACACACCAAAGTCTATAAAAGTGGTAGTTTCTGCTCCTGCTAAGCGCTCAGCAAACAGGGAGTGGGACGACTGGTTCGCCCGTTGTCAGTATAATGTGACCGGCTGGGGTATGTTGCTTAATGTCTTCGGCGGCATGCTTCAGTGATATAGCACTATAAAAAGAGCAACAGTTCCACTATACAAGAAGACACAACATGAATATACCGCAGTCTCCTAAAACACGCACCTCGCACAACACACACGCAACATATCGCATACATGGGAGGCCGTCCTTACATACATGACCATAGCTGTTAATAGGACGTTAATTGAAAAAAAAATATCACAATAACTTTATTTCAATTTCATTCGCGGGCGGTTGGACGTTCACAATAACTTTATTTCAATTTCATTTTTGAACATGTGTCTGCATCATTCGAAAATATGTGAATAAAAGTGATGCAGATACACAAGATATTGACTATTGCTTAGATTCATGTAGATCCTAGTATTTGATTTAACATCAATTCCAGATTCTGCCTATCTGGATAACAAGTCGTACAAAGTCCTACAACCAACAGCTTGGATACCGTTGTTGGATTCCACTGTCGAGAACGGATGCATGCAGGTAGCGTAGGATATCATTATTTTTCAGTACAGTGCTTTGGGTTTTTATAACAACGGGTAAATAGTCAAAACAAACAGACATACAGGGAGTATACGAAATATTACTACAGAAAAGATAGTGTCTAATAGCGAAAATAGGCGAAAACACGTTTTCAAAAGTGAAGTGGCGATAACGATGATAAAAAAGCATAAGAAATTTAAGATATTTTCAACGATATCATTATAAAGTTTTCAAGCTATTTCATCATATTATATTCAGGTAATGCATGGTGGCCATAGAGCCGGGAAGATTGCTGCTCACCGTCGTCATGGAGACTCGTTTTACATTGTGGTGGACGAAGAGGAAATGGAGAAAAGTCTTGGTAAAGTAGTTCTTATGTCACCTTAATATACATTTGCACATGCACATTTTTTTATCTAAAAAGAGAAAAAGTGAAAACCTTAATGACATTTTATTGTAAAAGAAAAAAATTGGGAAGTTTGAATTCCCTTATTTTGATCTTGTACTTCACCTTTACAATCTGAAGCCGCAAAATCTAAGACTTGTGCAAACTTACGTTATGTGCTTTTGGATAATTAAATCTATGTAATTAAAAAAAATTATCTTAGCTGTCGATTGGCTTTAAAACTATAAGAAGCTTAATAATTGAATAATTCATTATACAAAATAGACTTGCTGGAAATCTTACGAAATCGAAAAAATAAAGCGGTTTTGCTTTGGTATTATTCATATATATGTATTTTGATTGCATACCTGACAATACTGGCTATTTTTACCCTTTTTTGTATATTTGTAAGGTGCAAATCTTGACAAAGACATCGTTACATGTGAAGTCCCCTATGGTGGAATGCTATTGCTAAACAACATAATTCCACACAGAAGGTAGATATTGTTCACTTTGTCAGACATTGTAGTACATCTTTTATGTGCTAGTTTTATATTATTAATAAGAAGATTTCGTAATTACGTGATATCGATTAAGTGTTTATTAATATAATTGTTCGACTTGTGTCATGAGTGTTAGGTGACATAAACTTTACCTAGGCGCCTTGGAACTAGATTCAAAGTGGTAAACGTGAATTATCTTGATTGTGTGTTCTGCAGTCTTCCCAATATATCCGGGGACATTCGCTGGAGTCTGGACCTTCGTTGGCAGAAACCTGATCAACCGTTCGGCTTCTATGGTTTGAAACAAGGCGTTCTGATGAGAACTGCTAAAGATCCTAACTTTAAAATGTCGTGGGAAGCCTTTGAGAGACTAGGTAGTCGCCAGTTGCTGAGGGACGTCACAATTGGGGTAATCATTTTTTCAACATTATCTAAATATCTGAACATATACTGAAAACGTATTTGTCATCAGTGTATTCGTGGTAACAATTATGATGTTATAGACAGGCAAAATAAGAGCTTGACCTAAGATTTACCTGAAATTCACCCGAAAACGACTTGAAAATGAGATCCATTTCATATAAAGAAAACTAGAGGTCTATTTCAGGACAAATTGGAATGAAAATAGCTTCATATCATATTTCAACTGATTTTTTTTTCGTGTGAAATCCTTATATAAATTTCAGATGATATTGACCTGAAAATGCTTCATGAAAAATTCAGGGGAATTTCAAGTCAAGAACTTATTTGTTCTTTAACATGAAAAAAAATCAGCTGCAATTAACATGAAATCCACGTCCAGAATTAGAGTTCTAACAAAGGATAATAAGAAATACAGCACCAAATCACCAATATCGAATAGAGTAACCAATACAAGTACAAGAAAAGTGTCGTATTGCTGCTAAGCATATGGTTTTAAAGTAATATTGATAAGAACGACCACAACTTCAAAATCGACCATAACCAAAATTTGTATGAAGAAATATAAGCATACTGATTTTATATTTTTGAATGCGTTGTTTACCCTTACTGTTTACCAGGTAATCGATCAAAACTTGGAAAAAAATATCGAGTTCAGGCAAATCAACCAACAAACCAACAGTGCTGACCACAATTAAGAAATGATAATCGATAATTGTAATCATAAAATTGTGTTGAGTGAATTTAGAATAGAAATTCTTTTTAATAATAATATTATACTGAAACTTAACCAATAAGAAATGGTATGAATACAAAATATCTAATTTAGCAAACTACTTTTACGATTCAAGAAGCCGATTTTTGTGTTTAGGACACAGACCAAGTTGAAGACGAATTTGACACACATGTAAAAGGACCATGGATAAAGAAATGGGAGAATGTTCACATGAATCGCCATGTCGAGAGCAACAGGGACGACAGCATGGCCGACAAGTCCTGATCAGCAATTAAACTCACTTTTGAGTGATCGGATGTTGAAGTGGTTAAGCCGCTCAATTTTCACCTTTGGGTTAACTGCCCGAGGACGTGGAATTTTTCTAGGGCTCCCACTCTATGTCCCACTCTCGCTCTAACATCTGGGCGATCGAAAGTGATTTGCAAAACTTTTATAATTCTTTTCGTAATCGATGAAACACAAATAAAGTTTATTTATATACCGGTATTGGCTTTTGATCATCGTAGTGTATGCAATTCCTTTACTGCCCATTTAAAACAGAATAAATAGTCATAACCGAAGCATGATAATACAAAGAAACCATTGGAAGTATTAAAAATAATATATTATTTCATCATCCGATCTGCAGAAATGTTTAAAAAAATAATAGATATCATGAACATGTTTACTAGACGATCTTTTTTATTCCAAAATGAACTATCGTTTAAGGTGGTAGTCTCACATTCCCCAAAATTTTCCTGTCGTTCAATATTTTTCATATTTGATTTATGAAGTAAATATGTTGTTATGCATCTTCTGTCAAAGTTTCGAAGAAATTGAACCATCTATTTTTTCTAAATAAATATTCAAATTTGCCATTTTTGAGTAGATTCTGCACATGATAAAACAGCATTAGTCTGTACTATATCTGCCCTGTAAATGAAAATAATTAACAAAATGTTCTACGATATATATATTGTTTAATTGATGTGATATATATCAATCCTTTTTTTAAAGAAAATGCTTTACTTCTCGTCATAATTAATTTCTAGTGATCATTTTTGGAGAAAATTAGGTAAAAAAGACGCAAGTAAATTACCTAAAGTATTCTCACCAAAATGAAAATAAATCAAAATTGTGAAGTTCAATTTTTATAGAAAAATAACAGACTAAAAAGTGACAAAGTTGCTTTTAATCAGTCAATTTTCAAGAAAATTGAACCACAATTTGTCAAGATAGAGCATTTTTAGCACCAAAAAACCTTCATTTTTCATTGAAAAAGACGGGATTCACAATAGAGTTATCTCCCCTATTATGTATACTTTTTATACATTCACTGCAGAATTTTCTGTTACAATATAGCCTAGATGTCAATACTTTTAGTTTTAAAATTATTAACAATGTTTAATTAATATATATTTATCATAAAATAGCAATTTAAGATTGATAGGATTATTTGTGTTATTATTTTTTAAACTAATAAAATAATTTATTCATAAATTCAAACTTCAGAAAAGGGGGTATTAATCAAATCGCGGTCATTCAAATGCTTGAAGAGCTTGAGGCACTGTCATAACTCAAGCGTCTGTATGAAAAAAATCATGATCTGTCTCCCTTACCACGAGACTACATTCTTAAACCCATTACATTAGTATCGATATTTACGTCCCAAAGACTAACCCATGTATTTCACTTGAACCCAGTAAGAGCCGAACTGGTCACCGGCCATCTCGGTCAAAAAGGAAAGTGTTCAGAGCCCAGTTGGTCAAAACGTGATTAGGCTCACGACAACTTTCAAATCAAGGTAACATAATTTCTGGTGATACAAATGTTGAATAAGAATATTAAGAAATCTATCCTTTACTTACTTGCTGAGTTTAGTGAAGATATAATCACAAATTTTGCAGTAAATGAGAAAAGAAAATTTAAACAAATCATGTGATTAAGCCAATCATGCTTTGAAAAACCGGACGCAGGAGGTTGGGATGCATTATGTGGCCCTAAGTTTATCTAGATTACCTTATCGTTACTGTGGGGTTAATATTTTTTATATGTATATTTTTGCGATTTCGCGGGTCATCGCAATGATAGCGAATTTTGATCCCTAGAATTTTTTGAATAATACACTTTATGCCAAATAATTCAATCAGATTTAAATTTTCTGGCATTAGATCCAAATCACGAAAAATTGACTCGCGAAAAAATGACGGCTATACACGCTTTACTTGTGTTAATTGTGGTATTTGTTAGACATGATGGTTTACGGTAACGTTCCGAGGAGTTACCAAAACAAACCAGGATCAACCTGTGGTCATCTGTGAAGTTTCTATTATTCATGTCATTGTCTTTGACATAATAGATTAATACTGACATGGATGGACTATAGTAGTGTAATCTGTCTTACAGGTTCGACACTTTGTGTTAACGTCTGTCGTTCTTATTGCATAATTATTAAATTTACTTTTCGTCGGCATCTCTTTTGGCTTTAAACTGAGCGTTTTGCCCCTTAACTTATGCAGATTATAGTCTATGGTAGGCTAGCTTCTGTTACATCATTGTGCTGAGTAGTATGAAAGGAAGTGTTTGATGTCTTTGGCAACATGTTCCATTAAGATATTATTGTTTAACATTTACAGTATGTTGACCAGCAGTGTAAACTTATTCCTTGTAGTATCACATATGTATAACACAATGTAACACACAAAGAGGGTAGAGTAAGTGTTAGCAGTAGAGAACTGCTAATAGAAGTAAAGTTTGCATAGAGAGAATGAAAAATGAAAGTAGACATGTATAGGTATCTTCCTGAAACCACATAATATCAACAATAACAACCCAGCGGTCAAACAAATATGGGAGAGATAAAAAAAAATGCACGGAATATGTATTAATAACATTGAGAAACGTTCAACAACAAAGCTTGGTACTGATACGTACAGTAAAGGATGTCTCACCTAACGAGACGCTGGGAGGGCGGTTTCACCCACATGAAGATAGTATAGTTTAAAATGTATATGACACCATATGAAATAAACTTGATTTATACATTTATACATATATCTATATTTGTAAATTATGCATACATGTAATTACATTATCATTATGATTAGTTAAAATATTCATAATGTCTTATCGAAACAACTACATTTTGTGACGTATTTTCAATGTTTCAATGTAAAAAAATAAGATAAAATGATAGATTGCAAGATAACGAAAATGTTTGCATGAATTAAGATGGTATTCCGTTTTTTGAAAATAATTGATGCCATCGATATGTAGTTCCTGTTTTCAAATCCCTTGTCTAAACTATTTCTAACTCTTACATCTAACGCTAAATTATTATCACTAAACAAATACACGTATATCAGATTAGATTTGCACGTCACTCCGACAAGGCACTCAACCAAAGTGATCTTTCCAGTGACCTAAACAAGTATGGTCGTGAATCAATGTCATGGACTTTATTGCATAACCTGAAAATACATATTGAGAACAGTTGACCCAACATACACCAAAGAAAATGTGAGTTGCATACAGGCTAAAACTTGATATCTTATGGTACAGTACATCCGAAATCAATCTTTAAAAACAAAATTATATTTATCATTTTCTGAGTCTAGTGTAACTGGCCTGACAACATCAACAACACCACAAGTATGTGCACTGTATAAATGTTACAATGGGTATTAACTATAGACGGGGTGTTCTTTGGCCCCAGTTAAGTCTTGATGACTTTGTACGGTGATCCCTCCACCTTTGAATCATCGAGGTTTTAATTAATTAAAATAAGACTTGTAATTGCGCTCCACTACGATGCTCTACATTACACTCCATACTACAAACACTAGCTCTGACAACTACACGTTCGGGGTCATCTAACCGGTGTGTAATCGGATCACCTCGTCATTTTCTCCGAAACTAGACTCGAAGGTAAGTAGTTATCTTTTTGGACTACTATCGCTTGTTTTGCACTGGAAGGTGGGGTTGCAAATTGCAAAATCCGGCCACGCTCCTATTTTCATCAAATTTTGCAGTGTTTTATGTCTAGGTACATAACTACTGATATGTGCATTTTATCTATTTTGTATTTTTTAAAAAGGCATAAAGGCATAAATGATGTTTGGTAACAATACTTTGGGTATATGGCAAGTGGATCTTGTGTCCCCCTTTTGAACACATTTAAAAAAAATTAATTTTAATTATATTTGTTAATAAAAAATACTTCATTCTTTATATCACATTTATAATGATATTTATTAATTAGTTTTACGACAAATTGACTTTTCAAGGAAAAAAAAAAATATTATGCAGGATAAAAATTAACGATATTGGGTTTGCTCGAAATATTGGGCATGTTATCGATTTTGTCCACACTTATAAACCATTGTAAAAACATGTTATAGGAATAATCTTATAGCAGATACTTTAAAAAAAAGAAACAAACAAACAAATAAATCAACTAATTATTGGAAAGAAAAACATTTTCGTCAGCAAACTAAAACTCAAAAGATACAAATTAAGATTACTAATCCTTCTTATGTAGATAAAAACCATTTGATATTTAATTAAAAATCATTAAAAAAGGAAACAGAGTTACATTTTGTTTTCAAATATAAAATGTTTAATCTGAAAAGAATACCAGTACCACATGTATCTATTTTCACTTATATCTCAAAGTACATGTATCTAAATTTCAACCAATCAGAGGCTTCCATTTTGTTTCTATGGCAACTAATCTTTTTGAAATTGATACCATGTTATTCAGCATACCTCGTAACCTCTGTGTACCAATTAAAAGGAATTATTTATCATTTTAGTATTTTCAGCCAATCAGAGGCCTCCGTTTTGTTACCATGGCAACCAATATTTTCAAAGGTGTTCAGATGATATTTAGCATCCGTTCTTAAATTGTATATGTACACTAATTTTCACTTACATCTGACTTACTAGAGTCATAAACTGGAAATGTATAGCTAGGTATACTAACAAAGAAGTGGTCTGTTGCTACCTACACTCTGTATTTTCAAGTCACTCAAAAACTGTTTTCCCGAATTTTAATTTCGGAATTAATTTACACATAGAAAGAAAATGTCCTGAGAGTATTTCTAATTCGGGGCAAAATTGTGGACAAACCCCGTAACATGGTGAAATGAGATGACAAAGAGGAATGTTTCATTTTAACTGTCCGTTAAAATTATTATTTCAAACAAATTTTTTCGTTAAAGATCTAAAGGAAAGTATACGATCTGCTGAAATGATTTTTTCTAAAAAGTAGAATATTTAACATAGAATAACCTATTTTACACGTTTGAGCAGGTAGTTTTAATGAAAATGAACAGTCACTGGAAATTTTCTATATTCTATTGTGTCTAATTTAGGCCCTTGGGGCCTTTTTAAAATCACAAAAGGAAAATGTAGTGACACATTAAAGGGGCAACAAATAGTAGTTTCAAGAGCATTGGGCTGTGGGGATTTTAACATAAGCTTGACCACAACCTTTATCTCGCCGGTTACGCCGGACACGTGGCCCACAAGCCCATTCACAAACAAGTGAATATGAGGTCATGATCGAGGAAGTCACCACTGCTAATACTTGAAGAGTGTAAATATCTAAAATGGAATGTTTGCAAATGTCTCAAACAGAACGGTGTCTTTTCTCCGCCATCTTGTCGTCGGGTATGTCGGTCAATTTTAACTGGACTGACAGGCGAGAAACGGTACGATGCGCACGCAGTCCGGCTCCACGCACGTGTCAGCGCCGCGTGAAGTATGTTCCGATTCTAGGCCAGGGGTCATACTGAGGTGAAGTAAGAGTGATTTAGATCTTGTATTGGAGCGTAACATAGAGTAATGTAGTGGAGCAGAATTACAAGTCTAATTTTAATTAGATTGGTCAAACCTTTGATAACGATAAATTGTGTCACATTGTTTGGATAGTAGTTGCCATTCTCAAGATGACAAATGTACAAGTCGGACACCCTCCTATCGAGTATGGCCTGGTTGCAGACGGTCACCCAGAACTGTTCGACATACGGGCAATGCCAAGTCCACATAAGGACAAGAAGCCAGGACAGCTGTCCAATGACATGATCAGACAGTTCTTCGAGAATGTGCGCATAGTTATATACATTTATAATCAACACAAAGTTAAACCAGCAACTGCTCGCTTTATCAGCTTTATATATTAATCAAGTAATGAAGAGTTAAAGCAACAAATCTGGAGCAAGAAATAAGTGTTTAAATTACTAAAAATATGAACATTATTTGCATATTTGTATGTTCTCAATATAATAATGAAAACAAAGCAATCTATAGGTTCTGTTTCAAATGCATTTGTATACCTAATGAAGATTGATCGCAAAGAAACTTGCCTCTCTGTTAATAGGGATATGTAATTGTGAAGGACTTTTTCTCCTCCTCCGAACTTGATCCTTGTAGAGCAGCGGTAGAAAATCAGGTTGAGAGACTCGCTAGAAAATTGTTCAAAGCTGGAAAAATCAAAGGTAGGATTGATGAGCTTTTTCTTAATAGATGGCTTGGTTCCATAGCATTTTCAATCTATTTTCTGTAAAATCGACATTAATTGTTAGTCTGCCTTTAATAGCCAAAATAAATATTAATTAGCTTAAGTTTTAAATGCTAGACTAGGGGTGGATTTCACCCATTGCCTTGTAAACACCATGAATCATTATTTTAAGCTATCGTTAAAACATAAAACGCTTACTGTTCCGGATCCCATGGTTCTACCAAACATGTAATTAAAAGGACAGTCCGTTTAAAACATCTTCTGTATATTGGTTTAATCTCCATGTAACTAAAAGTATAGCTTTATTACTAAGGGAATATTCGTTATACAGTTTTTAATGTTAATATTCTTGAATCATATCAAAATGTGGTTTTCCCCGACGATAATCGGGTATATGGTATTGGTATCCTTTTATATTTTGTGAAATGCTTTATGTATTCAATAAATGTAATCGATTTAGTATTACCAGAAAATCCTTTTTTAATTCGGTGAAATAATTGCTTTAACTAAAAACACATGATTTAACTGGAACTCTATGAAAATCTAAAGTATTATTACTGTCTGCAAAATGACAATTTTTACGGTATCTGTGATTCTCTGAAATCAAACAATTGCAGATCTATACAACAAGTACGGATTGTTTGAGAGGTTGACCTACATTGAAAGAGATTTTCCAGGAGCCAACATTATCTTGCATAAATATCCAGAGCTGTCTGAGGTATGGATTAAGGGGGAAACGATATTCTATTAATTAAGCACAGCTATTAATTTTTTTGCTTATTTGTTTATTGATGAATAAACATATCCATTTTAATTACTTTATTATGCAGTATTCATTTCAATACAAGTATTTAGGTCTAACATGCGAGATTGTGAAAGTCCTTAGGCATGGAAACCGAAATTCAGTCGCGGCGAAAATAAGGTGATTAAGAGTACATGAATGTCAGAAATCACATACTGATCATATACACATAAACGTGCCAATTTCAAATACATGTATATGTATACAGCTCACCTTGTCTCGTCCTTGGTCTGACTGGCTACGTGATTGATGCTATCAATATTAGTACGAGCAACCATTAAGTGTAGAGCGACCGAGATCATCAAGATATACAATGCAGTCATTTACTTGACATGGAAGTTTGTGAATATCTACATGATACGTGTTTATTTAGTAAAGATCGTAGTCAGAAAAACATATATAATAGTTGTGAATTTCAAAACACTAACGGTAAACATTCCGTTCAGTATGATGATCATTACATTATAGACTTACATAACAAGTGTCAAGTATTTTTGAAAAATGCAACGTGATAATTGTTTTAGGCATTTAAAAATCTGTGGACCAATGAACGTCTTCTTAATGTCATTGAGCAACTCATAGGACCGGAAATAGCTGGGCATCCATTATGGAACCTACGCACAAAAACACCTCAAAACGAGGCTACGACAGTACCTTGGCATCAAGGTAAATAAAAACCAATAATAATTGTTGTGTTATATCAAAAACATAGTCATCGATACTTTGTTCAATCTCAAAGCTCAAAGTTATCAGTTTTTGTCAGTTTGTAAAGAAAAAGTTTTAGCGGGGTTTTAATGTAGTCCAGTCCAAATCATTGCTTGCGACATTACCTTACATGTATATATCGTGCCACATATTTGCACCCTTCTTCTAAAATATTTAACCGCAGACGAAGTGTCAAATCAAACACTACCACTTCAAACAAGGAGCTTTCTGTAAAATTTTCAATATTTATATGTATACAATTGCGTCTCGTGCAAAAATGATGATAAAGCTATTACTTTACTTTATAGAATTTGTTAATCTAAATTGCTTCACTCGAAAACATTACATTGTAATAATTTCTAATGAGGAATTTTAACTTGACACTAGGCCCTGGTTCTTGGAATAAAGTACGTCTTTATTATGATTCAGAGTTAGTTTCGTTGTTTCATTCCAGATTCTGCCTATCTTGACAATAAATCTTACAAAGTCCTACAACCAACAGCTTGGATACCGTTGTTGGATACCACAGCTCATAACGGATGCATGCAGGTAAGCTGAGGTAGGCTGAGGTAGCGTGGGGAATTGCCATTTTAAATACAGTGGTATTTTTTTCCATATTTATTACTAATTACATCATTGACAAAGCTTAAACCACGACAAATTATTATTAAACCAAAACCACGAGAACAAACGATACAAAAATGAGGCGACTGACGACGAGTGGTTTATGAATACCATTACAGAAAGTAAACAAACTCACAATTTTAAAGGACAACCAAGCAGCGGTTACAAATCATATGAACTTGATACATACATCACAAATTTAGTGTATTTTTAACGTAATCGTTAATCTCCTCTAAAATGTTTTTTCATATACTCTTCAGGTAGTACACGGTGGTCACAGAGCCGGAAAGGTTGCTACCCACCAGTGTTGCCATGGAGGCACGTGGTATGTTATGGTAGACGAAGAGGAGATGGAGAAAAGTCTAGGTAAAGTGTTTTTATATCACAATTATACATAAGGCAATCAAAATAACCAGAGGTAAACTTATCACAAGTTGAAACATGGTACTGTATAAGATTATCAAAGCCGGACACCCCTAAGGTATAGCGATTTATCTGTCAATCGCCGTGGTCATGATGTCATAAATAAACATAGATATCCAACCAAACAATATATTCAAGAAGCTGTAAAACTAAGCAATACATTAATTATGTACATTTCTATATAAATTGTTATGATGTATTGTTTAATGTGTCTTAAATCATCGTAAAAATTAACACTACTGTTGAGTTTTAAGCATATTGCTTTTATTAGAAAAAATTCATACGATAATTTATAGTTTGTATCTATTTATGCTTTATTCTTGTAAGGTATGAAGCCTGAAACGGATATCGTCACCTGTGAGGTTCCCTATGGCGGAATGCTATTGTTAAACAACATGATACCACACAGAAGGTAGACAATGGCATATAAGTACGCCACATTGTGCGGAAATTAACAGTGACATTTATTTTTCATCATCAGTTTGTAACCTAAGAATGATAGTTTCACGATCAATTAGTAATCACAATTGGTTAGCATGTTAGACATTTTGTATAAAATAGTATCTATATAGCATATATCACATTTCGCGAATTGATGATGTTCCGCTTGATTTGACAAATTCTAAGTATACTATTTAAATCTTCCCAAGTGTAGATTTGAGAAATTGCTTCTTCATTGCAAGCCTTGGCACCTACTTGACCTGTTGTGCAATTTATTCGCAAATATGATATTTTACGTACAATTTCTTTTAAGCAGCATAGCATGGGGCATCGCTCGTAAAAGCTTAATTCAAAAGTAATCAGATTTTTCTTATACTGCAGTCTTCCAAATATGTCCGGGGACATTCGCTGGAGTCTGGACCTTCGCTGGCAGAATCCCGACCAACCATTCGGCTTCTATGATTTGAAACAGGGCGTTCTAATGAGAACTGCTAAAGATCCTAACTTTAAAATGTCCTGGGAAGTCTTTGACAGCCTAGTTCGTTACACGCTGTTGAGGGAGGCTACCGTGGAGGTAAGTTGTTTAGTCATTAGAAAGAAATAACAGCTTTGAGGATCTGTTTAGCAACACTTTAATAGTTGTAACAATACGTTATGAAAATAGAATTAAAAGTCACAATGTCTGGTCACCACGGCAAGAATCGTAAAAGTACTGTTGACAAAATATAACATCGATGTATTTTCAACATTTCACTATCACCAAATAGAGAGAGCAAAATCATTGCAAAATTTCTATGTTAAATATATGTTTTCTCTTTACAATTCTCGGCATGCTGATTAAAATATTGATACTGGTGATGATAATATCAAAATCGATAAAAATGTCCTGAAAAAGTACAAAAGATTGACGAAAGAAAAAGGAATGCACGAAAGATTGGACAACTACACATATCATTATACAATTTTATGGATAAATTGAGAGTGTAAATAAAAATAACGAGACCCGAAAACGCCAACCAAATGGCAGGTAACGTGACGCTACCCAAAATGAACACTTTTTGAAGAAACTTATTAAAGTTTTCTAACGTGTGCTTAGATCAAAATTTTACTTTTAACATTCCACAGCTAGACGCATTCAGGTTCATTTTCACGATTCGTTTACTTGTCAGCAGAGCATATTTTTATAAATAGAGTTTTGAAGAATGTCCAGCCCAGCCCTGTGTTTCAGCCGATTTGAGAACCCAAAATGGTACACCTCCTAAATTGATTAATAAATGCCTAGACATGATAAAAATATTTTTGTCAGTTTATATCATAAACTGAAAATTCTGCTTCATTTACATTAAAAGTGTACCCATTAGGGTAGCGTCATGTTAATATGAAATCACGTATAAAACGGTAATCTTACAATGATATAGGTATATTTAAAGAAACTAATATCTTTTTTTAAATTTTTTGTAATTAGATATATTTTTCTTATTTTTTTTCCAGGACCAAGACCAACAGGAAGAGGAATTTAATACAACTATTCAAGGACCATGGATGAAGAAATGGGAGATTGTACACATGAATCGTCATGTTGAAAGCTACAGGGATAACCGTGTGGCCGACAAGTCGTAATCATTGGTTACATTACCAACGTGTACATACAGCTCGCAACGACATTTGTTGAACTGTTATGACTTAAAATTGAATGGTTTCATATCTTTTATGACATGTTATCTTCATGTCCCTACCTACCTCAGAAAAGTATTCATACCTACCTCAGTATAGTATTTCCTACCTACCTCAGTAAAGTATGTTCCTACCTACCTCAGTAAAGTATGTCCCTACCTACCTCAGTAAAGTATGTCCCTACCTACCTCACAAAAGTATGTCCTTACCTACCTCACAAACGTATATCCTACCTACCTCAGTAAAGTATTTCTCCCATAATTCACAGGGATATCTCGTGGTTGCTAGGGAATAGTTATCTCTATCTTACACAGGGGTGTGTAAGACAGCTCACACGCACTAGACAATAACGTGACGTCATCAATACATGCAGCGTAACTGCGGCGCGCATTGTAGATGACGTCATCAATTTTACGCATAACGACGTTCCTGCGATAATGGCGCGAAGAAAAAGCTGGAAACCAAGTGGAATATCATTTTTTCGGCTACAAGTATGGGAGAAAAAGATTCTTTCATGGGTCTGTGAAGTGGACAGGGATATCTCAACCCTCGTGAAAGATTTTGGTCGTCAACCCACGGCAAGCCTCGGGTTGACCGGCCAAAATCTTTCACTCGGGTTGAGATATCCCTGTCCACTTTACAGACCCATGTAAGATTCTATTAGTCCCTACCTACCCAAGTAAAGTATGACCCTACCTACCTCACAAAAGTATTTCCCTACCTACCTATTTCCCTACCTACCTCACAAAAGTATGTCCCTACAGTATGTCCCTACCTGTCCCTACCTACCTCACAAAAGTATGTCCCTACCTACCTCACAAAAGTATGTCCCTACCTACCTCAGTAAAGTATTCCCTACCTACCTCAGTAAAGTATGCTACCTTACAAAGGTATATCCCTACCTACCTCACAAAAGTATGTCCCTACCTACCATTGTAAAGTATATCCCTACCTACCTCACAAAAGTATGTCCCTACCTACCTCAGTAAAGTATGTCCCTACCTACCTCACAAAAGTATGTCCCTACTTTCCTCAGTAAAGTATGTCCCTACCTACCTCACAAAAGTATGTCCCTACCTACCTCACAAAAGTATGTCCCTACCTACCTCACAAAAGTATGTCCCTACCTACCTCACAAAAGTATGTCCCTACCTACCTCACAAAAGTATGTCCCTACCTACCATTGTAAAGTATGTCCCTACCTACCTCACAAAAGTATGTCCCTACCTACCTCAGTAAAGTATGTCCCTACCTACCTCACAAAAGTATGTCCCTACTTTCCTCAGTAAAGTATGTCCCTACCTACCTCACAAAATCATGTCCCTACCTACCTCACAAAAGTATGTCCCTACCTACCATTGTAAAGTATGTCCCTACCTAACTCAGAAAATTAAGGAATACAAACATCTGATAGAGGTAGCTGGTAATGCTTCAGAACACTAATCCTGATGAGATGAATACCTGCTATATATTGTATTGTATATATATATATAAGATACACTCTGAAAAATGCAGCAAAATTGAAAATTATAACTCTAAGCATGTAATAAAGACAAATGAAATGTATATCAAGATTTTTCATGTGTTATTTAATTGTAAAACGTATTAAACTGCATAACAAATATCATGACCTGTATACTTAAAGTCATTGTATTAAAGAATACAGTATATAAACTCCAAACTGAACTCAAGGTGTTCTTAATTTTGTTTAAACTCATCTAATAAATTGTTGTTTGTTCATGTTAATTGACAATTTGCGTAAATCACTTCTGTCGAGAATTGAAATTTATCGATAATATTAATGTGCATTATATCAGAATAATATACACTGTAGTCAAGAGGTGAAATCAATTTATGTGAATTCCCAATTACTGCAACTGACGTATCCGATTTCACACTCTACCCCATGTGTGTTAAGAAACATTTTAGTCAATACACATGCTTGTTTCACAAATGTATTGGCAGTTTTATCTCAAGGAATATAATTACACATATATCATGAATGATCGGTATGAAAATTATCCAACACAGAAACCGCTCTTGTCTGCATCTCATACATGTACTAAATAGTAAACAGAGTTTTCTCCAAACCTTACATCAAACAATATGTAATTATACCTGTATTATATGCATCTTTACTAAGTCTCAAAATAGAACCATTGAGCCAGAATAACCTTGGAACCAAGGAGGATTTTTTGTATATATAATTGAATGGAAGCCAACAGTCATGTTTCTAATTGTGTAGTTTTAATGTTGGTTGCCATGGTAATATTTTTATTTCAAGAATAGTGTTTTGTTATCAATTCTGACAAATATTTTCATATATTGTTGGTAACCATGGTAAAATTTGAATGTTCAATATAAATTTTCATCACTTATTCAGTAAGACAGTAAAACATGGTTATAATGAACCTCAAGGGACCAACAAAATCGTTCCGTTATAAGCGGTTCGTTATACACATATTACAGCCGTCTTGACGGGGAATGACAACTATAGCGTTAAAACCATGGTTTAACGCATTAAAGGTGGTATGAACGCAATGGGATACAGACATATTCAATGTAGCGCGTTAGCGCTACATGTAGAATATGTCTGTATCCCATTGCGTTCATACCACCTTTAACGCAATCAAAACACTGTTCAATCTATATATTTACATAAATAAATCTACCTTTACGTACAATTTAAAACGGTGATGGTTGCTAAGTTGGGTAACTACGGTAGTCAGGATGACCGAAGATATAGTTCCGATTGTTGAATGTTATAGCTGCAGTTTGGTTTGAAATACAACAATGACACTTTTCAATTATTTTCAACATATATTTTTTTTCATTTGATAATATATATTAATAATGTCCGTTTCGAATAATATTGAGATAACCAAGGCGGAACGACTACCGGTATGTATCGTTGTCAGGGTAGTGATGCGGTCCGAAGTGAAGCGAGCCGCCATATTTGATTTTCAACCGAGGAAAGTGACTGTGATAAAGCCTATTGATGGTATGACCGTTGAGCTGCTGAATGTTTGTCATGTATGTATCGTTCTAAGAATGCGATATACACTAAATTCTTCGCAGTCATGACTTTTATTTTATTGTACGGAGGATAGACAAGTGTTTGCGTGTGTGTAGGCCTATTTTGAATGCAAAGACGGGGCCATTTAAGCTGATGATACTGTTTCGGATAGGCTACCTGTAATGTTTTTTTTTCTGGAAACCTGTATATGATCTGTTAACCTATTGTTCGCTTAGACGCTCCCAGAATTATTCACCGACAATCAGATGTTCTGTATATTTAGGTGAGATGAGTGACCGTACACACATGTATATCTGACGTAACTATGGGATTCCCCGAACATTCCTGAGGAAAGCCCCCCGGTTGTAGCCCCGACCAGCGATTCATTTTGTAGTTTATTACCGTTACAATGCTTGAACACATGTTTTGTTTTGATGTCAAATACATATTTAATTGGATCTAATAAAAACTCTTTATTGTTATTTTAAAATCCGTCAACTTATGACGCAAAATCTTATCGAAGCGTGAACTAGAAGTAGTCCGAACCTGCACTGCGTTTGTATTCATACGTCATTGCGTTTACGCTAATTTGAACGCAACTCCCCTCCCGTTGACTATATAGGGGCATATGTAAATATAGCGTTATAACCACAGGGACTTGTAACGTAGGTTGTGAGAAAGTCTGATGTGTTTACATGTGTACTACATGTATATACTATATAAAAGGACAAGGGAACCAACGGCTCGCTTGGAAGAGGTACACCTGCCTCTACAAAAATAGCCCGAATTCCGTCAAACATTGATAAATATGTACATATTTAATACCAATATATTCTTAAATAAATTTTCGACATGGAAAACACAACTTCAAACACGAAATAATATATTAACATACCTTTATTTCACTATGAACGTGGAAAATGCAGTCAGATATCACCGATGTCGTTTTGCCTGTCCAGTAAAATCTAGGTCAAAAGCACTCATATTCCCTTGTAACAGATTTTGTATGCATTCATTTCACTTTCTGGTGATATTTTTCCATTGCAAATACAAATAGGCTATCTCTGATAACTCTTTCATTAATCCAATCCAACAGCTAAGCGAGGAATCACACTTTTTTTATCCAGCACTCGACTCTTGTTCGTATAATCCGCCATATTGTAATTGATGATGGGTACCTTTTTGGTGTACTCGCCCTTACCCGATACTACACTGAAATTCTGTACTCAGACTCTGTATAAATTAAGTTTCATGGTTTAGGTTCTTAGAAGAACCTTTATTTGAGATACATATATCATTAATTGAAGAATCTAACTTAAATGGAGACTCTAATGTTGTACTTGACCGTTACCACATTGATATTGTAGCGTTTAGTGTACAGACACCGGGTATATGGTGTTTCCAGTCCGGGTCCGGGTATGGGGTACACAATATCCACACAAACGTGTTTAACCTAGATTTCAGTGGACAGGCAAAACGACATCGGTGATATCTGACTGCATTTTCCACGTTCATAGTGAAATAAAGGTATGTTAATATATTATTTCGTGTTTGAAGTTGTGTTTTCCATGTCGAAAATTTATTTAAGAATATATTGGTATTAAATATGTACATATTTATCAATGTTTGACGGAATTCGGGCTACTTTTGTAGAGGCAGGTGTACCTCTTCCAAGCGAGCCGTTGGTTCCCTTGTCCTTTTATATAGTATATAGTACACATGTATACACAGCAGACTTTCTCACAACCTACGTTACAAGTCCCTGTGGTTATAACCATGGTTTAACGCATACCTGATTATTAAGCTGATTAATGAACAATTAATTCACTTCAATCGGCTTAAGATGCATACATATAAAAAAAAATTGTATTTTCCAAAAAAAAAAAAAAAAAAACCCACACGAATTAAACCGTTTTCAATAATTATATGAGACCGCTTGCTTCACTCTGGGGATGAATGCCCCGGCTGTGGGCGATGTCTGTTGATTGGTCGGCCTACAGCTCTACTTAACGGAGGTACTACACATACACACACATACACACACCGCCGCCACCACCACAGCAAGCCAGGGATATAACACAGGAAAATACATAGAGAAAATGGAAAGTGAAAGTTGGCACTGAGAGGCAGTGTCTGTTAACCGAACATTGAACGATCTAAAAATAACGAAGAGAGCACGGTACATTGTAAGTATACAGTATTGATATTCATCATAAATGTACCATTTGTATTTCAAAAATGATGGATTCAGTGAAAATGAATTAAAGTGTTTTGAATCATTCTGAGATAGAATTATCAAAACTACTCACGTTCTCAGCCTACACTACGATGCAGTCTGATAAACGGATGGGTACTACGTAACACTGTACATGAACATTTCATACAGTTCGTCCTTCTAGAACTTGTCAGAACTTGGGATAACTATGCTAATTCAAATGTGTCGCGAATAATTTTATAAAGCAGATATAAATGCACCTCAATTGTCAGTTAAATACGTTCGAGCTATATATAAATAGAAAGTGGTTGATCACTAGACATAAAATATTTTACAAATCACTAAACACAAAGTATCATTTGGGTACTTATATTCAATGTTTAAATTAGATGAAACGAATCAGATTAATTTTATAGTAACATTATACATTCCATTATCATCATTCCTGATAAAGGAAGTCAAATGTTTGATTGTACAATGTAGCACTGATTACCGAAGTACTAGGTAAGATAAAATTCCTAGTTGACTCATGCGGGCAACATCGGTAGAACGGAGGACTTTGACATTTGTGTTGGTTTACATATATTTCCTATGTTTGAAATATGCATTTACAAATGTATGTCATTTTGACTCATCGAGGATTATTCTTCTATTCATTTTTGTACATTTAATACGCTATATAAAAAACAGCAAAATGCATTTGTATCTAGATTTGTATTTATAACTAACAAATCACGATACATGTTTTTCCTTTAATATTCAGCTATGAACAGTATAAAAGGCAGCTAGCCAACAGACCAACTTACCGATCAAGCTGACCAACCCACACCTAAATCGACCATGTCTGACGTATCATTTAAGCCCACCCTAGACGGATATACTGGAGAGGAGCACCCGGAAGTCTATGACACCAGGGCCATTCCTAAAACTACAGCCGAACCAAAAGTGGGACAACTGTCGCAGGAAGATGTCCGGAAGTTCTTTGAAGACGTATATTTTCATTTTCCTTCATTATGAAATTGTTCGTTATCTCATTTTGTTATTATCAGTATCATTTCAAATAATAACGGGAAACATTCAAACAAAACCATGATCACAGCTTGTTTGATATTTTCAACAGCGAATCTATTTTTACAATATCTGCAGGGATACGTACTTGTAAAGGATGTATTTTCCAACGAGAAGCTGGAGGCCTGCAAGAACGCTATCAACCAAATGGCGGATGACTTAGCTCAAAAATTGTATAAGGCAGGGAAGATAACCGGTAATGTACTCCATCAAAGTTTGCATACACATCCCAATTTCCCAACCAGCATATGCCTTTCCGCTATGTGTATTAGCGTATATAGGTATATTCCTATTTTCCATAAAGGTATGGTCATCAGCGAATCACGATATTGATATAATAGTTTTGAAATTAGTTTGAATATGATGACTAGTATCGTATCTACTGAATGACGCAGATTTAATCTTCCATGGAACCAGTATTTCCATTGTTTGAAACGGTAATGTCAGTGAATAATGATGCTTACTCAATGTATACATGTTGTTTCTAACCCTCGATGGTGATTTTAAAAACAAAAATCTTGATAGTTAATTTTCTGCATATGTATATGAATGTTAATTTTGTATTTTACAGATTTATGTTCAGATTCCGGCTTTTCTGATCGACTTATCAAACTGGAAAAGCAGTTCCCTGGAGCTAATGTTCTCTTCATAAAGCAGGCCAAAATGACGCAGGTAAAGATCTATGTTATTCCAGCTTCAATTTTGTTAGTTCGCCTCTCTTCACTTTAAGTAGCTCAAACATATCATATCCCATTCTGGTTATCACTTTATTTGTTTGAAACTCATAACTGTTGCTGATATATGTTAAAGAGTTAAAATGAGAATCTTATCAATATATACATGAAATGGGATTGTTTCTCATATTTTAGTAAATGTTATTTCACAATAATCATTTTGTCTCTACATAAAGAAAAAAATCATCAATGAGAAAGAATATTCTATGTTGTAAAACCAGGAGAACTGTAGATCCATTTCGTAATCCAGTTATGGCCAGCCATTAGTAATTTATGTTACGCTGTACTTTGAGAAACCATTTCGGTCACTAATCGATGAGGTCACAAACAATTGACATAGAAAGTTATTTCGTCGTAATATTTACAATGAAGTGTTTTTCATGAATAAAGTATTCATCATTTAAGAACAACAGGTTTATTGGGGGAAATCCATATATTTTCAATACTGTATTAGTCTTACTGTTTTTCTTCAACAAAAAAAATGCTTGTGAAATCCTCAAAAAATGCACATAACTAAACAAAGTATTATATTTCATTTTAGGCGTTCAGGGATCTCTGGACTGATGACGCCTTACTCAACATAATAGAACAGTTGATAGGTCCTGACATAGCAGGTAGTCCAGTGTGGAACCTTCGGGCTAAGGTACCAAGAGATGAGGCTACAACAGTTCCGTGGCATCAAGGTATCAACCAATTAAAATCCCTTAAACCCTGTGAAATTGAAATTTGGGACAAGTTTTGCATCTTCTTAAGTGTTACATGAAAACACGATAGTGTGCTTCCTTCGATATGAAGATTTAGTTGGGGAAATGCCATAATTGCTGATTTATAATGTTTCTCGACGTATATAAAGCAGCTAAATGTTAAGCTTAACTCATGCATCTTAAACATACAGCAAGAATACTAGTATTTGCTATTTTGGTACATAAGGGTTTAAGAGTTATCTCCCTTAATTGTCAATATTGGCTTGTTAGAGTTATTCCCCTTAGTAAATCGGGCGTCCCCTTTTCGCATTTTGGTCAATTATATTGTGGGATGCTGAAACCCCTCTCATCAGTAAGCCATATTGGATTTTAAAGAGAAGAACTCAATTTTAACACTTTTTATTCAGACTTTTTTTTTCACAAAAATTAATAGTCCTTTAGAGTCAAGATTTTTTTATAAAGATAAAGAAACATAAAGAAACGTTTTGCGGTAGAAAGACTGATACTGTGGGGAATACATTTCAAGTCTTTGTGGCACTTTTTGGTAGCCCCACATTGGCCCCCTTTTGTAATATGTATATTTTAAAAAACTTGTACCATGTGTTTTGATTATATTGGGTTTTTTTGTGTTGAATATATATATTAATAAATTCTAAGTCAGCCTAACTTTGGTTGGCCATTTTCATTATTTTCATTCATATTTATCGTTGTGTTATTCTTGCGACAGTGTGTAGATGCATAAAAACAGATAAGATCATTTAATGACTAATTCCCATCTATGTGTGCGGGGGAGACATTCGGTATTCTTTTGTCGTGTTCCCTTGCTCTCTTGACAATATTGTGCTATTTCACTGAAGCAAAGTATAAAATGCATCGAAAAACACACTCCTCTATCCGGTCAAATTATAATGACAAAGGGACACTGAACTCGTCAACCTACTCATGTTATGTTGCACGTTAAGCTGGAGCAATAACTGGCATTTCATAGTCTACGGTGGTTCTCGTCCAGGTTCCAGAGCCGAAATCCTTGCTCACATGGACGATTCCTCAACTCAAAGACTTACAGTGAATTACTATCTAGTACGGTGGCTTAAGGGACACATATACTGAGAATTCAAACTTAAACGCTATTTATGGTATGCAAAGTGTTCAATTCTGACATCCTACTTTCAGGTAACTGGAAAAAATATACAATAGTGTTATCAATACTGTTTCATATTCTGTTATAAACCCCGTAAACAATATTGAATGGTTTATGGCCTGTTTGCATAATTTCCAGACAATGGTTACTTCGACACCGACAGTTATCGTGTACTTGTGCCAACGGCCTGGATACCGTTTGTGGATGCTACAGAAACTAACGGTTGTCTCCAGGTAAGTTAGCAGTACACTTAATGACGAAGACAACATAAAAGCCGGCACCTTCTAGCAACATTAGTCAGACTTGAAAGCGTGTTAGAAAAGCAAGAATTGTCTGTACATATTAGAAATGTTAATCATTGGAACAGAAGCACAGACTTGGATATGACAGTCAATGCTGGTAATCGGTCAGAATATATTACAGATCGCTGAGTGTATCAAAACAAATTAAAAAAAACCGAGAATAAAATGAGATTGTTTTTAATTTTCTACTTTTTTTGCTGTACTTCATTAACAGATTATGACAGGTGGTCACAAATCCGGGAAGGTAGCAACACACCAGTGTTGTCATGGCGGCACGTGGTATGTCATGTTGGAGGAGGAAGAGATGGAGAAAACATTAGGTAATAACCTTCATCATCCATAAAATTTAATAATTATCCTGAAAAGAAGATAACAAATCAGTAATGTAGCGTGTGATCAATACTATCCGACTAGATCGTACTGATACATAACACTCTTCTGATGCTTCCTGAATCTGATAAATCAGTTGTTACATTTAATATACTCTTACATTTGAAACAGACTCAACAGTCGTGAAATCATTGTATTGTTTCCATGATAACCATAGACAATTCTAATCTTGTTTTCATCTTGCTGTAGTGAAAATATTTTAAACACCAGTCAGATTACCTCAAGTTGTCATTAAGTTAAGTGATACAATAAACAACGTCAGCTATATAATTATGTTTCCGATAAAACACATCATTTCCTCAGCTAGAAAAAATATTTATCAGTTATGGACCATTGTTGAGGTCAATCCTGGTAGAATAAAATAATGACCAAGGCCGCTGTAACACCATATAAAATACACAAATGTACCTAGACAATATCTGTTCAAATAAACATAAGTTTATATATGTCGAGATAAGCTGATATGTATATCAGCATGCATATGCCGTATCTTTGGAAATAACCCTGTCGATTTTGCCATTTCTCCCGCTGAAAGTTATCGATGCATTTGTTATATCATGATGCTTTGTTCCGTTTAAGGTATAGACGTAAAGAAGGACCTCCGGACATGTCCTGTACCATTCGGAAGCATGCTCTTGTTCAATAATCTCATTCCACACAGAAGGTATCTTTTAAATGATAATAAAAACAATTATACTTATGTGATTTTCCGTAAAATATTTTCAATACAAGGTATGGTAAATCCGACGTCTGTGCCAGTGGTTCAGTACCCATTCAGAAGTCTGTGCCAGTAGTTCTGTACCCATTCAGAAGTCTGTGCCAGTGGTTCAGTACCCATTCAGAAGTCTGTGCCAGTGGTTCAGTACCCATTCAGAAGTCTGTGCCAGTGGTTCTGTACCCATTCAGAAGTCTGTGCCAGTGGTTCTGTACCCATTCAGAAGTCTGTGCCAGTGGTTCAGTACCCATTCAGAAGTCTGTGCCAGTGGTTCTGTACCCATTCAGAAGTCTGTGCCAGTGGTTCAGTACCCATTCAGAAGTCTGTGCCAGTGGTTCAGTACCCATTCAGAAGTCTGTGCCAGTGGTTCAGTACCCATTCAGAAGTCTGTGCTAGTGGTTCAGTACCCATTCAGAAGTCTGTGCCAGTGGTTCTGTACCCATTCAGAAGTCTGTGCAAGTGGTTCTGTACCCATTCAGAAGTCAGTGCCAGTGGTTCAGTACCCATTCAGATTTTGCTACCTATTAATCATGATTAAATCTTTTTAGTACCACGTACAGTGTTGCCCATATTCCGCCGAAAATAAAACTATATATATGTAGCAAAGATCCATTTACTCTTTTTAACAATTTTAGAGATCTGACACTTCAAAAGTATATATAGGTGCCGTAATTTTATACTGTCAAAACAAAAACAACCTTTTTATTAGTTATTTAGTGTCATAAGATTTTGAGAATCAAAATAATTACACTAAATAGATTTTAATTTTATAAATAAAATATTAAGGATATTTATGTCTATTGTCAATTTGTGGCCTGCAACCTCGTTTTTACAATATTGTCAGTGATATAAAGTGATTGTTTCAGACTTGGTTCTTATAAGCATAGATAAAGCATTTGAAGCAATGACAGTTACGACACATATAACGTTCAAGGGAGATAACACAGCACATATTGCTTTTACTGATAAACAACAATTTTTTACCCGACGTATGAAGTTTAGTTTGTAATATATTTTAATGATATTTGCAATAATATTGAATTCTGTAACTCTTTTTTCTCTCATATTATTCTTTTTCATCAATTGACTGTTCTTTTTATACAGTTTAGACAACATATCCGATCACATCCGTTGGAGTGTGGATCTACGCTGGCAGAGCCCAAACCATCCCTACGGATACTACAACCTCAAAGACGGGGTCGTTTTCCGGACGAAGGATGACCCTAACCATGTAGTGGACTGGGATACATTTGATGGTGTGGACAGGTTCCAGGTCACTAATGATGCTGTGACAGAGAAACCACAGGTAGACAACCAGTTTTCAATATAAATTGAAGGAAATTCTAAGATAATGTTTGGGAAGTAAAATCCCTACCAAAAAAAGATAATCACTTGTACAGCAATGTGATTGTTAGGAGGATTAAACTGATAAACAAAAAAGTGAACTGTGATAACATTCTCGGTGACCCATCAGCATGGCATGGATATGTCGGAAGTTGTCTGTCAAATCATGCATGCACCAAGGCGTCTGATAGCGTTACATTCCACATGTTACACTGCACATAGAGTGTAACGTAATCAGATGCCCTTGGCAAGCGAAAATGCAATTAGTGATACTAAAACAGATTATTAGAAAATAATGCTATAGCAATGTTTTCCCTTGTTTATTTGCACCTTGTATATAGGTTGGGTAATAGGATACGTTAATTAATCTATGATTAAATAATGTAAGATCGATTCAAAGTAAACAAAAGTCATGCAATGTTTATAAGAACCCAATTATGTAATACTTTTTATCGTCTATACATGTACTTACAATTTTTGTTTTTATAGGAAGCAAAAGAGGCTGAGTTTGATACTTCCATACAGGGACCTTGGATGAAGAAATGGGAGATCGTACATATAAATAAACACGTCCTAAAAATGCATAGTGAAGAAAAATCGGCTTAGCTTTCCTTTGATGACAAAAGACAAGATTACAATTCAAAGATAAATACATTTTCTCATGCGATTTGAGTTTAAAAGATACGAAAGTCTGGGATTTTACTGTGTACTGTTTTTTTCGACCGGGGTTGAGTATTTAGATCCACTTTGTTCCTATTCCAACGGGAACGCAGTATTGGTTATGACAGGTGCAAATACCACCACGTCCCTTTCGAAGTACATTTGAGTAAGAATAGACTTAATTACACAACATAAACGTAAAATACCTAAACCGCATCCCGTTACTGGTGTCGTTATGCAGAAATTGTATTGCTATATATTCATCCAAATTTTTTCAATATATGCTGCCATTTGTATTTATTGATATCGGAGTAATTACATATCAATAAGTTATTTACAAGAAAAATAAATAAAAATGTTATTCAGAAAAAAAATCTGCATTATCTTTCTATGCATACACATATGGTTTCAAGGGGCATAACTCTTGTATTCTACCATCCATCATACGAGAAATAGTATTGAATTATTTTTTACACACATGCCTTTTGTAACGCGATATTGCATTATGTGATAATATTAGTTGGACTTAATTTGATTTACAGGCCCACTACCTTTCCGAAACGGCTTTTAATTTTTAAACTGGGAATGTACAACGAGATCGATAATGTTATAGAGTCGCAAAAGATATTAACTTACTGTTAATACTACACGTATCATCGCCTTCTGAACAATTCAATTCAAATAAATAAAATGTTAATTTTCATAATGCGGGTCGTCTTATGTTTCCCACCGTCGTCTTAAATACCGCGCGGTAGTTGAATGTTACTGCGCCAGAAGGCAAAATAACAAAATGAATACTCACACATATCATATATTAGGCTGGATAACTGTGATAGGTGTGATAACTACATCTAAGGCCATCGATATATATATTTCATATGCTATTAATGTTTTTAGAAACCTTTAAATTTTGCTCCGAAAAGGTAGTGGGCATTTAAAGAATCGCGAACGAGCACTAATATGGACAAATACCTACGAAATCCCTCGAAGTAATGACAACATGGACTGACGTAGGAAACGGAATTTAGAAGAATTCAATAAAATATGGTTAAAATATATCCCCTTTTCATTATTTTACAATTCCTTCTTCATATGTACATTTGGACCTTAAGTCACTTATTATGGTCTAAATTTTCGTGACATATCAAAGTATGAAAATCATTTATCCATACTGGACAGCCGGTTATTTTAGTAGGGATGATTTTTTAGCGATTTCGTGGAGCATCGTTCGCAAAATATTGAGAAATTGTTGACTTACATGTATATATGCCAAATCGCGAAAATAATTCGTTTTACCTAAATTCGCGGTTTGTTTTACCTACGTAAATACCTGGCAATGCAGTATTATATAACGTCTCATTAGATCCTCAATCAGCCCCATAGAGACCCAGTGAGTAGTATCAGTGCGAACTAGCTTCCATTCCTCTTGTAAAAGGGTTTTATTCTCAAACGCTGAAATAGAATGTCCCAGTATATATATATTGCAAACCATCAAAGAGACAAAACAGAACAACACAAATATTAAAGCATCTATTTTCTTTTTTTATTTATTCATATATTCAATTTATTCTGACTCGTTTTAAAATAACACAATTAAAATAAAATTCCATGTGTTGCACATGTATATATATTTATGTATATATAGTCAACAATATGATCCGTAACGTCCTATAAATTCTGTTCTCTCTAATTCGTGAATCCAGTGTACAGTATAATGTTGATATATTTACATAGTTTATCCGATATTCCCAGTACAATGCGATAAGATAAGACACAAATAGGCATATGATGATGCACCGGTAAATATTGAGCGACGTAATATTATATATAAATTTAAATATGAAAATTGTCCAAACTCCGTTGTTAAAAAGCATTGTACAGATATTAAATAATCAGGATCTATCCAATATTGACATTCTCCTATAACAATATTAATTTCATATTCGGGCCCGTCACGTTTAAACAATCTGTTAATGGTCAAACTCACTCATGTGTTCAAGGTTTCGAGAGAAAAGAAAGTACATCCGATAAATGCTCACTACGATTACAAACTGAAGTTGCATAATTAAGTAAAAATAATACTTCTCATTCTTTATATAGTACATTGTATATAGTATACATTATTGCCTTTCCTGCGTCGTACAATCGTCATACAATACATCTCCGTAACAAAACAGTGTATAATGGTGGTCTTATCAACATCAAAAGGTGGATTATATAGTAAACTGATATGAAACAACGAATTATTTCCATGATGCACGTGTAATTATAACAAATTTCATCGGTTTTGGAGAAGGAGCTGTATTTACCTCATGATGCATACAGATTGATGACGGCAAGATAAATGCAACATACATGTACTTAACTCAACATTTTGTATAAAAACGTAAAAACAACAGTGAAAGCATCCTAAACTTGAAAAATTGATAGGGTAAAAATCTTTACAACAAAACAGATTGAAATTCTCATCCATCATATTGTAAATAGTGTGATGTAAGTTTTTATTTTTTTTTTAATTTTTACAAATTACAACATTTTCAAAATATTGTAAGCCACAAAATGTATTTATGAAAAGTATGTATTATAATAATTGAAGTAGATTATCAAGTATGATTAAACAATACACGTGTAATAACATTCCTTTGTAAGAAAATTTCGGAGAAACAATATAATGTCCTAGGATGTTAAAGTTCATTCATCATGAAGGGTGCTTCAGTATTAATATGTATAAAAAGTACGCTCGTGACTCATATCCGATGATATTCACAAAAATCAGACTCTCAAACTCAATAGCTTACCACTTGAAATTTGTGACATTGCTCTTTTACAATGGAGGGAAGAACTGTTAAGACTTTTAAGGATTCGTTAGAACGCCCATGGCAACTATTTATGAATTGGCATGCTTATAAAATATTCCATTAATCTATGTTTCAGAGATGTTTGCAAATGTATTCGTTGTTAGGTAGATGTGTGAAGACGAGTGGCATTCCTATCAAATGGTTTATACAGAAAGTATGCGGTATGTTTTTATAATGTATTTGATTGGACATTATACTCATACATTTTCAACATCCTGCAGGCAACATAGGTCGGCATCCTCTTTAAGAATGATAGGAGCATGTCTATTTTATCTCAACACAAAATAATACACATTAATACACATCTCATTTATAAACACTTCTCTATATATTATTCCTTCATTCATATGCCTTATAACGTGATAATACAGAAATATTACTATAGCAACTGACCAAGTTACTAGAGGTAAATGTGATTTTCTTGACTATCAATCTGGAGTAACATATGTTTCAGCTCTTGTTTATACTAAAGTCTAAGCAGATGATATTTTACTTACGCTGTCCCGTGCAAAAAAAAAAAAATAATAAAAAAACACAAAAAAAAATTCTTCATATAAGCTACCTCTAACTTGTATGCATGATGACATTGTTGAAATACACATAAGACTACTTAACACGACCTTATGTTGAGGTTTAGTCTGATTTATAGACGTAATTAATGGTTTATAATGCGAAGAGGTAATCATCATGATGTAACTTTAACTTTTGATTTCAGACATTACTTTCTGTGAAAATAATTGCGACAATATGGAAAACAATAATTTTGCTATGTTTGTAAATATTTATATTTTGATTTAAAACAGTAAAATCGGTATGCTTTTTAGCGAAAATATATGATCAAACGATCAAATAGGATGTACTATCTGAAAAACAAAAACCTCATGCTAATCAACTGATAGGTAAGTTTTGCCTTGAACACTTCGTAACATACCATAAATGACACACGTGCAATGTCACGATAAAAACTCCATGATAGCGCCAAAACAGGAGAATCGTTTTTCTGCTTCATAGACGACAATGTTATTCGTTATAATGTCGAACTAATGAACAGTCCAACTCGTGGACATTAGCATACATCAGTATGTGCTATAGTGTTACCAGAAGTTAACCAAGAGCAGAATATCTTGTACAATAAAATTCGACACGTATACATGGTAAATAGATTATTGTCTTAAAGGATAAAACGCGGTATCTCATCAAACAATAAAAATGAAAATGATTTTGGAAGAAAATAAAATGTAAAAGTAATACTACGAAATCATGGAGACTACTTTCTCCTTGGACTAGAATGACTTCTTCCTACAACAGTGCGACGCCCAAAAATAACTAAGGCTCGTTGAATTGATTTGTGGTGAGAGATTCAGATCTTAGATGCGAGGATGTCGGGAACAGGTGCATACACAATTTTAAAACTAGTCTCGTCATTTTAGCCTTCATACATTTGTTCTTTGTACTACATTATAAGATATGTTCCACTAGGCATGTAGTAACAGGTTCTCGATGTTTTGATATTATTTTTTTTTATCAAAACTTGAACACGGAATTTCATATAAAGTAACCATAAATCAAAACAAAGTTTCACTATTCAGCTGAAATATGTTTGAAGAATTAAGACAACGTGTAAAATAGTTCATAAATTCATTGCGTCGCTGTCCACATTTTGACGTCATATCACTAGTTGCATTTGTATTAATAGTATATTTTCTGTACATGGTTAAATCATCATAATTGATAAATTCAAATTTCTTAATCGTGAAATTTCAATAAAAAGCTCACTTTTATTTAGAGAGAAAGCACCAAATGGATTATAAGAATATAAGCCAGTACCCTTTTTTCCAAATATATTGTATCTGAATAGTTCTAGTATAAGTAGCTTCTGGACAAAGAGGATGGATATACATGTATTATACATATCAATATAAAAATGTTGACAGAATTCCAGGTTATAAAAATATATCGCATATTAATGACTGCTTGATTCCGCTGTCCGGGTTAAAAATAAAACGCATTTTAGCTCTTCATCATTGTGTTGAAAACAAAACTTTCAGATAACTTCAAGGATACATATTTTACCTGCATTGGCTAGTAACAGTTTAACGAACCTCAATGAATCATGGTTTCTAGTGAAAGAAAATAGGCTAAGTCCCTTGATCAAAAATATAGACTTAAAAGGATTGTTACAGCTAAATGTACATCGAAGGAGACCCTTTTCTGTTAAGTCATTGAAAGAGCAACTAACAACATATACATGTCTTTTCTCCCAAACCATCGCTATTTAAGCACAAAGTATTACTTCTGTTTCCATAACATCATATCATTGAATGTACTCAGAAGCAAGGAGTAGTTTAGAAGTTTTTGAGTAGTTTCAATTTTGTTCAATCCTACTTACATACGCAACATAGACAGAAAAGGTTCATGTCTGTTCAAAATTATTCCAGGGTTGCTTCAAGAAATAACCTTGGGCCTTTCAATATGCAAATTTAATGTAACTTTCGACTTTGTAGACGTAAACAACGGTTTTAGCTTTTTTCTTCCAATACTTTAACACTGAAGAGACCATTTCTGGCACCTTCTGTCACTCTTGAATACTGCTTCTCTTTAAAGTTAGCACCAAAGTTACATGAATTCTTGAAATCAATATAAACAAACCTATATTTACTTCAGCACCACCATGGCCAGAACAGTTGAAGTTACATTATTTAGGTACGTAGGAATGGCTGTTATTGCACACATCAGTCAATTAATGAGGAATGATTTAGTGTCTAGAAAGGTCGGTTCTGCATATTCAACAATATTACAATTAAAAAGTTATGGTACACAGGTCTATCCGAACACCAACATTTGAATACTTGTAAGATAATATTTAGGTGATTCAAATAAGCGTGAACACATCGTTGACATTTCATCCGAAGTTTCTTCTGGTGGATATCAATGTAATGGCAATTCCTGACTAATCTAAATATGTGTACATCTTATTAATTATGCTGATGTTCGCGCTACGCTTGTGCTATAGTAGCATATAGAATTATCTGCAACTCTTAATACTAGTACATATGACTATTATGCTGAAATCCCGTAATCCTGATAGACAAGCTGTATATCCGGATCATTAAAACCTCCCTTCGAACCAACCTGTAGGCGCGGCTATATCGCCAGCAATGGACACTGTCAACAATCACTACCCTACCACTGCTGACGTCATACACAACCTTCCTCACTGATCATCGTCCAGTTGCAGATGACTTCATTAATGACCATCATCCGGTCGCCAGCTGAATATCGTGATGGCAAGCCTCTTTGGTCTCTCTCTTTGACCTCCAGTGGTCAAATAGTGTATATCCGGTTATAACTGACCAGTCTCCCTGACCCACTGACCTAGGGCTAAACATTCCATAATAATTTACAAACCACCTCACATATTCACAATATTACACACTTGAGGCGTCGTTTCTTAGGAGGCCGTCTCCGCTTTTTGGGATCCAGAACTGCAATCATAGCTTCGTCGAACACGTCTTTCAGTCCTTGTCTTGTTAACGCGGAACACTCAACGTAACAATCAGCGTCCACTTTCTTGGCGAATCGTTGACCTTCCTCTAAGGTGACCGGTTTCTGTCTCCGTTTTTGGAGCTTTTGTTTGATTTCCTCATCTTCTCTCAAGTCTACTTGTGTGCCGACAATGAGATAGGCAGCCGGTGGTAATGTTTGTAAAATTTCGGGGAGCCATTTCAGTTCGATATTTCTCAATGATTCTGGCATCACTACAGAAAAAGCTAGCAGGAACACGTGTGTTCCAGGGTAAGCTAGTCTACGGAGGCCTTCATACTCTTCCTGTATGAAAATAAAAACAACAATGTATTATGTATTACAATATGTTCAGGTCTGTATTAGAAACATGACCTCTAGTTCGTGCTAACCTTCGGAGATATCTGTATGTCCATACTAAGGAGAAAATGCTTTCAATTCATTGAAATCAATTTCTAGTAGTGGATACTCTTTTAACATTACAAAATGTAACAGTACACTTCTATAACCTCGATTCCCTTAGGGAAGCCAAACACTCATTACATACAACTATTTTAACAATGGGTGATCTTAAACTTGGGAAGCTTATTATCGTGGTAGCCTTCAGGAACTTCGTAACTCCGACTATACATACAACACAAGATATTATCAAATGTCCAAAAAGGCAGAATCAAGAATGTCTGTGAATTTAAGAAGAGACACCTGTAAATTCAGCAGTATTTTCACATTTACACGAAGGAGTATAGTTAACCAATGTAATGATAGTTTGTCAGGGAAGACTACAATACATTTAAGTCAGTTTTTTTGTGTGTTCAGGTCTCTCACCTGTCCCGCAGTGTCAAAAAGTCCCAGTTGGTACTGTTGGTCTTTTATGGCAACCGTTACTGAAAGAAATAAACACTTTGTAATTATTGATTGTTATACGCTTGTGAATAATATAATTGTATAATCAATGCCTGTTGTTTAGTCATTTTTCGTCTTTGAAATAAAATATGATGAAATCGTGCTTTTGATAGCTGTCTCATATTGAACATTACACTTTCTATTTATCTTCAGTGTTATCACCAAAATAATGTGTTTTATCGCCATAACGAATAAAAGATATAAATGCTGCCAGTTCCACAATGTAAAGATAATATTACCATCAATATCACTGTAATGACAAGTCGATATCTCTATACTTCCAATATGTTATATCCTATTGTTCGAGCAATATATATTTAGACAAATAATAAGTTCATACGCCACAGTATGAAATAAAGTTTTATTGAAAAAGAACATCTCACAAATTCAAAATTACAATGTCCTAAAAGTTAAAGAGTTCTAGACCGCTTAATAGGCATAAAATATCGTAACATAGTCCGGAATGATCATTTGGGAGAAAAACACCAAAGACGCGTTATGAAACATCCACCCAGGCCATCTGTCACCCAAGTAAGGTTTGTAACGCAGAAGGCGACTAAATTGTGAATCATTACTTTATCTCCGCTGTCCTTTGAAATATCGTTCTTCTTCCAATCACGTTTTAGTTTGGTCAAGTATTTAACTTGTTGTTATTACGTTAATAAAACAAACGCACTCATACGAAAAGGGTTTTGATTCTGCCACCTGTCTTAGACATAACAGTAAGTTTTTGGGGTTCCACTGTGATCTGTTAAATACTCATAACGGTGATGGCATTAAATTTGACCAATGCTGCTGTATGTCATTTCGCTTATTTAATCAACCATTCTCTATGTATGTTTAGAGAATTTTTAAAATCCAGTACTATCCTGATCGGACTTTCAGTATGTGTTGGGCCAGCAATTCGCGTATTATGCCTTGTCTAGAAATGTTACAGTCTTTCTTTTCTTGATAGTGCGCTTAATTTTGAAGACTACGATATTTGAATTATTGCCTACTATAAAGTGTTACCTAAATGATTGACACTATCTAAGATTACGACCTAGTAAACCCACTCACTGAAACAGGCAAACCAGTCGTCCCACTCTATTATTGCAGAGTAGCGGCTGGCTGTGTTATAGACATGTATCACATAACTTTTCTAACAGAAGCGATCATTCTACTAAAGATGAAACATGTGGTGGTATTATAGGAATCATAGGAACTGTCATTTTCAAACAGAGGAAAAATAAAATAATATCTATCCCAAATTTAGTCGCCTTTACGATCATGAAGTCGCACTCTTCCTACAAGAACACCTAGAAACGAACTGTTTCAACATCCATTTGGTTAACTTTTATCACAAATCTGAAAAGGAAAAATGTTAATTCGCAATGGCAGTATATTTCGTTATTGCACATATGATCTTCGTCGTAGATATAGGTCTAATATTCACCCATATTTCCGCACGAAAATAATGGAATTTTCGAGACTCTTGTCAGTTCGCCGCCAGCCTCTTAGAGTACACAATATAGGTTGTGTTGAGAACGGATCTAGTTAAGGCCCAGGCTACCTTACAGCCAAAACTTATCAGTTTAAAGAATGCTTCTCATTTTATCGCAGTAGATTTACGGTGTTCCGCGCCAAGCGATGCTGAATATTGATATGAAATTCCCTAATGACGTAACAAGTATCAAATGTCTAATCCGCAAATAACATTTTTTTTTACCTTACATTCAATTAAAGCCTGGAAAACAAATAAAAATACCTGAACTGGTGTACAGCATGTCTAACGCTACACGCTACATCAGTACACCCTGTCTGATATAACAACATTGGTTTTCTGTAGTTATTCTAACTCAGCCACCAGCTGTTGGCACGCGACCTCCTAAGTGGGGGAAAGGTTTCAATTTCAGGTGGCGGTGTATGCGGCACGTGTAAGACGTAAGGAACACGTGATTTAATGTTGATGGAGCAGCAGCTAAGGCGGTAACAGGTGGCTTGCTTGTAAGATGGGTCCATAATGGCTCAAAGTGTAGGCGGTACGAGTTCGAGCTCAAGGTTTAAGAAAACATGCAGTGGATATGACATTCGTGTTTTAATCAACAAATCAATAAGAAATCTAATCTATTTGAATATTAGCACAACCTTACTTAAGTCCACACATCTCAATAGCATGTGTGCATGAGAGGAGGAAGATAAATGGAATGTTGTCTAAATTAGCTCTTACATTAGCTGTGATGTTACCTATTCTCACTCCGTTTCCTAAAGGATTTATGAGTTTACACAAATTCTTCGCCTAGCGACATCAACTGAAAACGTCATTTCATCATAGTATACACATACATGTAATTATGTTTCGCTCTATGGGAGAAATAACTATATACACGAAAATGATTCCATCAACTCAAGATTACAAATGAGTTTGTCCTCGTCAAGAAATTTGGAAGAAGCAATTTGAAAGGTTACATTTAATTATTAAGGGGATGCTATCAGCTCTGATCCTTTATGAAACGGGTAAGAACAGTGATCGATATCTTAATCAGACTGGGCCATTCTACAAATGTTCTCATAGATTGTCGATGTAGGCAGTGATACTGACAATATTTAACATGCCTTACGGATAATATTGATACGTCGATCAAGATATGATGTTTTACACACTTTTATATTTATATATGTATTTGTTTTATAATCAGAGAATAACAGGACTGACTGACCGGGAGATCAAAGTTGCCGACTCGTGCCAATGTAAAGAACAAGACTAACGTTGTCGCTAGGTACCATTGTTTTAACGTTGTTATTTTAGTGGTTCAAACGTCTATCAGGAAGCAATATATCAGTCATTCCAAGCACAAATTCTCAAAAACTCTATCAAAAGTTATCGTTCCTGGCACTAAACAATAGCAAGGCCCTTTAAAATGAGACTGGTCACTTTTTTTGTCTTTCTTTGTCATGAAGTGACATATTCAGTCGAGAAGCGTTTTGTGAGTAAGATAATAAATACTCACAATTTTAAAGCTGACAGCAGGCTTTCCAACAGCTTAGAGTAAGGCGTTGTCAGCCAAAGAATATTACATATTGATAATTTTCATAATTAATAGGATTTTTGTGATATACATGAATAGCAAAGGTTATTAATATCCCAAACAGTTCAATAGACTTGAGGCACAATGTAACAAAATTATGTGTTGAGATTGTAAGTGCCTGAGTGTTAGTTGTTGTAACGTTATCAGTAACACCTGGGTAAATTATAAATCGCATAATTACGCGGCCACTGGTGAAAATCGATTTTATTTTTAGATATAAGCAGACAGTTACAGACACGAGACAACATTCTACGGCGTCCTTGGTAACAAGATAATCGACCATTGTTTTCCTAATTACAACATATCTCTCCATGGCCCTGTGAACAGGCCGAATGCTTAACGAGTTTACTTCTAAGATGTGCTTGCTGTATGCATCCTAGCATGCTAAAAACCTTCACATCAGTTATCAATTTGGCTGCAACAATAAACAGATGCAACAGCGCGAGAGTTGTTTGGCAGATGGGTGATATAGTGGTATGGGAGAGCGAAGGTTAGTGAATGGAGTCAGAGTGTTGTAAGGCGAAGGTGGGAGTGGGGGAAGGTGTGAGACTGGGAATTGGGGCTATGACGTTAAGGAACGGGGACAAAGGGTAATGTTCGGGGGTGGGGGATTGGGGAATGACATATTGGGGTAGAGATATGGGACACGGAAACAATGGGTGTTGGGGTGGGGTTGTGGATCTGAAAGGGAGGGACTAGTGTATAGGGCCACAACAGAAATGCATAGAACATTTCTTATGATCATAATATCTAAGGAAGATATTGAAATGAGACATGATGTATTAGCATAAACATCTGATAATGATTTTCAATAGGAGGGACCATCAACTACGTGTATAATTGAAGGCAAAAAAGAAACAATAGCATCGAGACTTTCTTACCAAGCACATTGTGTGGCTTAATTTAGCAATCATTGGAGTAACGCATAAAAGTTAGAAATGGTTTAGTATAATTTCAATCGTGTGCACAAACACAATTTTACATGAAATTACGGTGACGTAATTCGCTGCTGTCATGTCAATGGTTTCGATAGTATAAACTTTCTGTAACGCTAAGTGCCATAAGGTCACCTTTACAAACAATAGCGATATACAAGTAGTACAGGACTCAAGTTTCTGGATAAGTCAAAGATTGTAGTATTACACGTCTCTGAGGTATAATATGGTGACGATATATCATGTGTTTATTAATTCGTCCGAGGTTTTTTAACAATAACAATATCCGTTAGTCTTAGTGTACGCCTATCCTTTAATGCATCCTATCATTGTTAGATATGCTGACTAACCTCTGACATGTGACGTAATGAAAAACATGGGAAATGATGGCATGTTAACAGGAAAAAGGCCCGACATAGAACAATAATGTATATGTGTTTAACATCATGTTATAAGCGTCCTTTATTTTTTAATGATTTGCTTTATCATTAATCTGTCAATCAAAATTATATAATGTATGTGTGATGTGTGTGACTGATGTTCTCAGGCACCTTTCAACTAAGCCATGCAGTCGCTATCCAGTTTATCGGAATGTGGTGCACATTTTCCCCGATGCCTTTATATCAAACAAAAGCTGGAGCTATGGGTCTGTCGGTAGACTTGAAAGATTGCCGAAGTTAATGGTTTGTTCCAAGTTTTCTCTCAAATAATCAGATATAATGTACAATGGGATCACGACATTTGTTTTGTATACACGATAACATTTGTTCTAACTTTTACACTAGACAGACATCAGATATAGCAATTCCCTCCCCTCCCTCGCTTTCATCTGACAGGAGCAACTATTGTTTGGCTGACGATGGCGGGGAGGGGGTGGTACGGCCCGATACATGTATACTCACCATTACCACCATAACACACGTATAGTCAATGATGGTGTAAATCGGCATTGTACTTTAAATATGTTATTACGAGTGCTTAAATACTCGGTAGAGCTGTTACTCCTAAATTTATATCTATTTTTTTTTTCATATTTTGAAGAAGATCAAAAGACAAAATGTAACAAGTTTGGAAATAAATATATCGGTTACATCCGTGCCTACACATTGAAGTGTCAATTTCTTACTGTTCCCAGTCACGCTGTAAATCTGAAGGGAGGTTTAGAGGGTATGTCATTGTAAATCTGAAGGGAGGTTTAGAGGGTATGTCATGGGTTAATAGCTGTCGGTCAGATTAGATTTGGACAAGAGGTCTTTCTAAAACGAAATGCGACTCTCTGAAAAAGTACTAAAATCTTATTTCAAAATTTTTGATAACATGTATTTGCTAATTATAGTTTGAGACGAGTGAAGTGGTAAGCTTGTAAAGGACTTATATGGTGAAAGCGAACGGTATGAGGAAACAGAGAGCGGAAGGATATGGAAGAAAGCAAACGGAAAGAAGAAAGCGAACGGAAGGAGGAAACAGAGAGCGAAAGAATATGTAAAGTGTTATTGAATCAACCTGATGATTTTTTGTACATGTGAATCATGTAATTTTGATTCATAATATAAATATGTAAACATATGTAAATAAAGCTGTGTGGCGCAGTGCCAACGTCTCGTTTGTATTGGGGTGTTAAAATGCAGTACTAACTAGTACACATAAAAATGTAGAAATACGGAAAAATCGAAAACATTAATGTTAACTGTAGTGAACATTTCACATCCAGTACACAAATTTGACAAACAATCGCTCATCATTTCTGACAGCAATTGACCTCGGATGCCTGTCATTTTAAGTGATGCTATTTAGAAGAACACAGGGACATGAGAATTAGCTTCAGCTGTTTATGTGCATTTGAGTATTCTGCATAGAACATGCTCAACAAAAATGACAACACACTGTGATCTGATATAAAAACTCTCAGAAACGTCTGAACATGTTCTTTATATAATAATACACGTATCCTCGATAATCCAGGGGTTCCGATCACTTATGATGACTTTAAAAAACAGGTAATTTTAGTTCATCAAAAGAGTCGTGTAATGGTATACTGTGGTTGACTGTGTGACCCTGAAGTTGGGCGTCGCTCTCCCTGTCGTCTTCAAAGAAAATTTTTGCAGGCCTGTGATTTGTTCAGATTAGTTCCCCTGAGCTGCCTTCAGTTTCACTATGACATAGTCCAAGGGTGTAGAGATCGTAAGTTCGTAACATCCTGAACTCATCGGGTATTATCCCGAGAATGCATCTATGTAATATCTATTTCCCGAGGAGTTCCGGATGGAGATCGTAAGTGATCGGGACCTCTGGAGTATCGAGGATGTAGTATAGGATGAGTCTATAGGTATGTTATTAGACTGTAACAATGCCCAAGTCCCTGTGCTATATAGATCAGGCCATTCACACTGTCCCTTACAACATTCCCACGAGATGGTGCTGTCCTCTACTTCCGGTCTGACTCACCGCACTCCTGTCACGTATTAATTAGTGACACTCAGGCTGGGAGTGCACTACAATACAAGTCCAACAAAACATTACAAACCCTACCAATACAAAACAAAATATTTCAAGCTGGTATTAGTCAAACTAAACCCGGACATGGAGGTAAAGTTGCACAATACATTATATCTGAAATTCAATTCCAAGAAATTTTTATCACAATGCAGTCAATTCAGTTATATTTGTATTTTCCGATAATTCTATAAAATGAACAGTCAGTTTAAATATATTCATGATAAAACTCTTACTATCATGTATATATAAGCAGTGACTACACTAGTTATGGCATTGCCACGCTAGGAAGTTAGTCATGTGTTAGCCGGTGAAAACAATTATGTATAATCTCAAATTCTCTGTAAAGTCATAAGGCATTCCTTTTAAGATAAGTCATTTAAGTTATGATAATAACTTCCCAAACCGTCAATACAATTAACCTGAACAGACAGCGCCGTGTGCAAATTTAAAATTGATTTTAAAAGAGAAGAAGGCGTCTTTGTGGAAACTAATTGCTTTCTAATTAACGAAATGCTAATATTATAGATATAAACGGCCCGGTTTAACACTACGACTGTCTAAGCCAGCTCTGACAAACTACTTGACCTCGCATGACCCCTGTGTAATGGTGTCTATTTCAATCCATCATTCCATCACTAACAATTTATCACGTCGTCTGCTCGAATACAGCAGCCGTCATGTTTTTTTTATTTTATTTTTACGCGACTATAATCATAAAGTGTTAATTAAAACAGCATCACACTTCTAAATTATTTCCAGACATAGCGTTTCAAGTATGTCCAGTTAGTTATAGAGACCTCAAGTTCAATCCTTAGGGCGTTCCAGTGGTCGAACAGGTGTATATAGATGGTCAGATAAAGTTCACTGGACATCCCGGACAAGTCCGTAGGTAAACTAATGACCAGATGAATGGCTCCTGCGGCCAAACTGTCGTTAGAGCTAATCAATCAAGAGATCATTTCATCCGTTAAAATTCGATGAGAAACGAATAACACACTTCCGGGTGCATTGAAATGAACGAGCCGTCAACCGTTAAGTGTAATGAACTCATCATACATCATAATATTTCATAACAACAATTATTTATGCACGCGGACTATGCATTTTTGTGTAAGACATCTTTTCATTTCCCCCCATTGTGTGCCTCAATATCGCACCTGATTATCAATACACAACACACCTGTGTGAGCCCCTAAGTCGACGGGACGGGTGTTGAGCTACTTACCTGCGTAATTGTCAAATACTGTCGGTACATATTCCGTGGGAAACTTGTTAGTAGCATAACTCATCAGCATACATGTCTTTCCTATGGCACCGTCCCCACAAACAACACATTTGATGAATTTCGGCCCGTCATCCGACATGGTGTTTGGCACAAGATAGCTTCATGTATACATGTAATACATATGTGTAGCACTCTCACTCCCTAAGTATGACATCATTTATCACCGCCGCAGTATCGGACCAATCAAATCGTTTTTATTTTTAAGCAGAGGAAACTCTGCCTTTTATCAGTGAAAAAGGATATCCCAGGCAGTCACCGGAAAACACCACTTTCTTGTCTTGATAAGGCATTTCGAAACGGTTGATTATTGTCTGGATATTGTATAAAACGAATAGGTCCTGACTCAGAAATAGAACATGACAATAAGAAACAATACACATACTTAAGTAGTTCTAACAGTGTACGTGTTCAATTTACTTCGGATTTAGACAACACAGTTAAATATACACGATGAAATCAAAGTGATGGTTTTAGTGTTTTCGATTTGGACAAAAATTTATAATAATTGATCGTAAGATAAACAATAATTGTTTAATTGCAAAACCTTTTAGAAACAGTAATTTATGCAATTAAGCCCAATAGAACAATTACAATGTAAAACACCACATAAAGTTTATAGTTGTGTAATGTATGTTCACCATATGTTTTTATCATATGTTAATGTACGTAAAACACACGCCAGGATTTTAAACAGAAAAAAACCATACTTTTGCATGGTCCTTCAAAGTTTTCAATCGGTGCCAAATATATAGCAAATGCCAATGTGTTGTCAATGTAAAGCTAGACTTTATTAATGCGATCTAGTGTCAAATCACTTAAAACCTTAGGTTCCACCTCCCAAATTCTTCAGAGGGGACATCTCTGGACCTCTTTATCCAAACATTCGTCCCAGTTATTCTAATATATATACATGTATATATTTTATTTCAACTGATATCGAATATATATATATATATATATTCAACCATTAATAACCATACTTGTACCAGTAGTGGACTTGCTTAAAAAACAAAGTTGAGATCACAGATGGGAGACGTTGTTTGGTCCTTTTTTCATCAAAAGAATCGAATAACGGTACACTGTGGTTGACAGTATAGCTTCGAAATTGGGTGTTGCTCTCTGTTCCAAGTTAGTCTGAGCAGGCATGTAATTGGTCAGTGTTTTCTCCTGAAATCACTTCAGTTTTGCAGTTACATATTCTATGGGTAAATATAAAACAGTGATAATAACCCATGGAGTATGGAGGTGATTCACCAGACCATGCGTATCTTAAACCCAAACGCTCTGGTAGGACAATATAGACATGTAGAGATTTCATTATAACTATAAACGTAAATATGAAATGTATTTTATAATGTATAAACAGGAGGGGGGAGGGCAAACATGTCCCCCCCCCCATTTTCGCCGACTGAAATTTTCTAAAAATGCTTATTTGAAAGAAAAAAGGGCCCTCCTGCACATTTTTCGTACTTCATTCTAGAAAATTTTCCGCTGCGAGGTAGCATTTCCTAAAACGCTCAAGCACGTGATGCCAAACCTTAAATAGTAAAAATTTAATACACACGAACTAGACTAAAAATGTCCATCAAGATATTCTATGTACTATTTAAAAATGTCTCTTAAAAGATCAGTTTGTTTATATGTCTTAGCGAGACAATTAATTCATTTTTTATGTTACACAACAATGTGCCGATGGTGTGAAGCCGGAACAGATCGAGTAGGGTTGCATAATGTTATGACGACACAATTATCATTTCTAAATGCAGGTAATTTTAAATAAAAAAATTGCCATGTTAAGAACGCTTTGTAATCATTAAAATACATCGTAAAACTCATCTCAGTCATTCTAAATCGTAAATTATTTTTCCCAGGGGAGGCCCCCGGACCCCCCTAACACCAGATTCTCGCGCCTTTGGGCGCTCGCAAATTCATCAAAATGCATCGTAAAACTCATCTAAGCCATTCTAAATCGTATTTTTTTTCCGGGAATCTCCTCCTGTAGGCGGCTGGGGGGTTACAAAATATTGAGGACCTTTGTCCCCCCCATTACGTTTCATCTTCCCATTGTATATGCTTTACCTGAACATTACTGTAGTAGATATACAAGGATTTAATTTAGATTTGGTATGACATATTTTTGAGGAACAAAAACGTATTTCACCATGGAGAACATTTGATTTGTATACACTGTGAACAATTCTAGAGGAAGAATATACGTACTGGATTATCGCGGGATATCATAGCTTCGTGTTTAACTTACCTTTCATACCAAACCGCCATCGTTAACTTATTTATGTATCACTAGTGATTACCAGCGAGTGTGAAGCTGCCTGTAAACCGGAAGTGAGTTGCCGACTGGAATGTTATACAGAGCTAGCAAATTGTAAAGTATTTCTTTATCCATTTATAACTTAGAGGATTATATTATAAGATTTATATCAGAATTCTAGTATTAATTACTTGTTCTATTATACAATAGATTTCATCAGTAGTATGTTTTAATGATAATTTACGGAACTATATCGTTCTGACCAATTTGCTATGTTTACTAGTTTCATTACGCACGTCGTCTGCTATTACTACGAGACGGCTCAGGATTTAAATACTTGTCCTTTTTATGGATATAGTAGTTTAACTTGTCCTTTATAGCTAAATGGTTTTTAAATATGTAATTATAACTAAGGACAGTCACAGGACATAATGTTAGGGTTCTCAATAGTATAAATCACTAGATTTATAATATGGAACGAGAGGAACTTTTTGTGAGAGTGAATGTAAGGCGAGTTTTGATTGGACGAGAGGGATCATGTGATCCAGTGAGAAAAGTATAAAAGGGAGCGCGAAACAAGTTCATGTCAGACAATCCCTGTGCTCGCACGGTGTTCACGCTATACTAGTGAGCTCATATCCCGTATTACAGCATCTCTACCAAGGGAGATAATTGATTAATTTAGGTATGCTAAATTCTAGCAACATATCACTTATTTATCATAAATTATAGAAAGTGTTATTAGTATTATAGTAATTGTATTATCAGTAGTAAATGTAGTAGAAACGTATAGTAATAGGCCTAGTTCTAAATAGCTTATTTAGAACTTTATAATATTTGAAGGTTAGAGTTTTAATATAAAGTAATTTATATATTTTTCTCAACTACACTATTTGTATATTATTATTTATAATAATAGCGGCACATTATTGTCTCCCACCACCCTGACTTCTGACAGTATGAGAGTGAAACGATAGTTGATGAGTGGCAGTACCTTTGTAAAATACAAATGATGACGAATGTTAATAAAAACTCCATTTGAACTGTGTTTACGATGTTTGTCAACTATCTATATGAAGACCATATGATGACCAACGAGGATTGAGGCCAGGCCTGCTACATTACAATATCCAAGGTTACCAAAAACCGAGGCTAAGTAATAACTTGTACAATTAACATCTTGATACGAGTTAATATATACGAGTTAATACGAGTTACCGCCCTTACCATACGCTCAGATCAATGAGATTTTTTTTTCAATGAGATTTTTTTTTTTTTTTTTTTTTTGATGAAACTAGTTTAACAACTCTACACGGTGGCATGATGATTGAGACAATTCAGACGTTATGGGATATAATATGGGTACGTCAGGGTACCAGGATAGATATGTCAGTTTCAGAATAATTATTTACTTCCGCAGTATTAAATGAACACAAAACACACTTGCCAAGTTGACTGAGCACATACAGGGGATTTCGCCCTTATATGACCTTTGACATAGTCGACCAATTTACGCCATTGGAAACCTAGATCCCACTATATGTTCCATTTATCAGACCGCAGGGGCGTAGGAAGGGGGGGGGGGGGGGGGGGGGGGGGGCCCCCCCCCCCCCGTTTCCCAGGACGGGGGGGGGGGGGGGGGCAAACATGTCTTTTTGCCCCCCCATTTTCGCCGACTGAAATTTTCTAAAAATGCTTATTTGAAAGAAAAAAGGGTCCTCCTGCACATTTTTCGTACTTCATTCTAGACAATTTTCCGCTGCGCGGCGCATTTCCTCAAACGTTCAAACACATAATGTCAAACCTTAGATAGTAAAAATTCATACACACGAACTAGACTAAAATGTCTATCAAGGGGGGGGGGGGACCCCCCCCCCCCCGTTTCCCAGGACGGGGGGGGGGCAAACATGTCTTTTTGCCCCCCCATTTTCGCCGACTGAAATTTTCTAAAAATGCTTATTTGAAAGAAAAAAGGGTCCTCCTGCACATTTTTCGTACTTCATTCTAGACAATTTTCCGCTGCGCGGCGCATTTCCTCAAACGTTCAAACACATAATGTCAAACCTTGATAGTAAAAATTCAATACACACGAACTAGACTAAAAATGTCTATCAAGGGATTCTATGTACTATTTTAAAAAAATGTCTCTTAAAAGATCAATTTGTTTATATGTCTTAGCGAGACAATTAATTCATTTTTTATGTTACACAACAATGTGCCTATGGTGTGAAGCCGGTATATTCAGATCGAGTAGGGTTACATAATATTATGACGACACAATTATTATTTCTAAATGCAGGTAGCTTTAAATCGAAAAATTACCATGCTAAGTACGCTTTATAATATAATCATTAAAATACATAGTAAAACTCATCTCAGCCATTCTAAATCGTAATTTTTTTTTTCCGGAGGAGACCCTCGGACCCCCCCTAACACCAAATTCTCGCGCCTTTAGGCGCTTGCAAATTCATCAAAATGCCTCGTAAAACTCATTTCAGCCATTCTAAATCGTAATTTTTTTTCCGGGGGAGACCCCCGGACCCCCCAAACACCAAAATCTCGCGCTTTCGGGCGCTCGCAAATTCATTAAAACTCATTTAAGCTATTCTAAATCGTAATATTTTTCCTGGGGGAGGCCCCGGACCCCACAAACACAAAAATCTCGCGCTTTCGGGCAGTCTCAAAATCATCAAAATACATTGTAAAACTCATCTCAGCCATTCTAAATTACAATATTTTTCCCCGGAGGTCACCCTCAGACCCCTAAAACACCAAAATATTGAGGACCTTTGCCCCCCCCATTACGTTTCATCTTCCTACGCCACTGGACCGCAATTGACACCTAAGGCTATGTAGACTGACCGACGATGATAAAGTATCTCAAATCAATTACAAAAGGGAAATAAATTTCTCCAAATTTAGTCGCCTTCATTACTGTTATTATTATAATCAATACCTATTTCAGGTAGGCAAACGGAAATGTTGACTGTCGTGTTTTATTTAGTAGATTAAGATTAATTGATTTCATTGAGTCCACTACCCAGTAATCATACGTAAATCATTAGACTTGTACCTGCAATGATAGTTTCTGCTCCTGCTTAGCGCTCAGCATACCGTGAGTGGAACGACTGGTTCGCCCATTGTAAGTATAATGCAACCGAAGACACCAAATGTGAGGTGGTGTCAAAGGAAACGTAAGGAAGGAAAAATAATGTAGGAAGAAAGAAAAGATAAGATCCTAAACTTAGTCGCTTTTTACGATCAAGCAATAGGGGGCAGCAGGTACAATTACTACGCCTTACCTGTAGTGCTAGAATTATAGTGAATAGGGATATAACCCGAAGGTCATTGATGAAAAAATTACTGTTTTGTTTTGCGTAATGTCCCATTAAACTCCTTTGGTCATTGAAGGATGGCATTCCAGTATGCAATGTTTGTGAATGCATGTATGATTTGAGAGACAGTTGTGTGTTCGTGTTGTCTCCTTGAAATGCATGCAACAATTCATTATCTTGACTATTCCCCAGTTTTCGGTGTTTCTCCTATACATATAGCATGTAACCGGTCACACAATGGCTAAACCAGTAGCCACACTTTATACTGAAAGTTCAGCTACCTTTGAAGATGACTATGGTGTGTCTCGGCTAAAAATATAATCCAAATCCTTTCTATCAATGCGCTAATAAATCTCATCTCAAGACAAGAATTAGACAGCAGTATCAAGGTAAAGCTTAAGGTACAGTACAAATCAATAAGGAAAAAATAAAAAGGTAAGTTCCGAAATACGATTCCAATGGAAAATAAACACCCTATCTACATAACTTTGTAAAAGGAGACTGTGTTTGTTATTAGCAAAACCAAACAACTGTCAATACTCCGGGGAGGGTAAATATAAACAAAATATTCGACATTCAGAACATACAAGACCAAACCTATGGCAAACCAATTTAACATTTATTGAAGGAGCAAGGTCTATCCCGTATTTAATCGATATTTTTTATATATATATATATATGAGATATCTTTTATATATGTAAAATATCTTATATCTAAATAAGATATCTTATAAAATATATAAGATATCTTATAAATTATATAAGATATCTTATAAATTATACAAGATATCTTATAAAGTATATAAGATATCTAATATAGTACATAAGATATTTTATATAGTTAGCATATAAGATATCTTTTATAGTATATAAGATATCTCATATAAAAATTAAATAAAAGATATCTCATAAAGTATTTCAGATATCTTATTTAATATTCTAATTATATAAGATATCTTATATAATTGAAATCTCGTTGCTATATAAGATATCTTATATAGAATGAGATTTCGTAGCATTTAAAGCCAGAAACTGATTTCTCCCTCGATCATCATTCGGAGCACTTCGGAACACATCTTAAAATCGTTCGCAATGACAGAGATGGCACTGAATGGGAGAATCAACCGCTGTTTGGTTGCATTCAACGATGTATTGAAAACACAGAAGCAACTAATTCCCATCACTCTAGTTGTCAATTCGAACATGGCGACAATAATATATTGGCTATATAATGGTGACCTATCTATACATGCATACTTTTGTCTATTTCAACCAAACGCTTGATACTGGCATAGCATGCGAAGCCAACAAGAGTCTGGCTGAACGAGTAGTAGTATACTTTAGAGCTCTCTATGACTTCCGGTTAGCGAGATTTCATTTCTGGGCCTTTGTTGAAATCTCCTTCCTTTATAAGATATCTTATTAGGCAACGAGATTCAATTATATTAGATATCTTATATATTATATAAGATATCTTATGTAGATTACCTAAATGAAATATTTTATATACGATATAAGATATCTTTTATAGGATTAATTAAAAAAAACCATATGAGATATCTCATGTATTATATTAAATTATTATCTTATATAGTATATAATATATATATTTATCTTATATATTAAAGATGCTCCACCGCTGACAAATGGAATTTTTTCACTATCAAAAGCAGGATCAGACGATTTGGTATTTTTCTTCAGTTACAAAAATCACTTACTTTACACCTTTACCACCATTGGGAAATTTGAGCTTCTTATTTTACTTCAAGATAAAAATATTAGAAATAATTAATTGCATCCCGAAAAAATTCCGTGGCACTATGTTCTATATAGAATGAGTTCTGACTGCGCATGCACCAAAAGCAAAGTAAATTATTCTATATTATTTTTGTGTTAATTAGACATATAAATACACGATGAAACACCAATTGTTGTTCAAATGATGAATATCATTTATGCTCTGTCGGCGGTGGAGCATCTTTAAATACGATATCTTATATCTTATATGAGATATCTCATATACTATATAAGATATCTCATATTTCAATCAAGATATCTTATATATATGCAGTGAAATTAAGGATCGACTTTGCTCTTTGAATAAATGTCATGTTGGCTTGCTATACAAACCAGACAGTGCAATCAAAATTAATATTTTTCATAATCCACCCAAAAAGAATGGTTATTTCTTAAATATGGAGATTACTTAAAATATGGAGATTGTTTATTATTGGTGATCAGTTCTTGTAAATTTTACAGAAAGGTTTTGCGATTTTTAATGTGTTTTTAGGTCACCTGAGACGATGTCACTTTTGTCCGTCATCGTCCGTCGTGCGTCATATGTCCGTAAATAATTCAGATTTTCGACTTCCTCTCCAAAACTGCTGAAGCAATTTCAATGAAATTTTGCACAAACCTTCTAAGGCATAAGGCAAATCAAAATTGTGAATTTTGTGACCAATGAAAACGCGTTTTTTTATATGTCAACAGAACTGAACCGAAGTGATAGCAGTGACCTACATTTGTATTTTGAGGCATATCATGCCTATCAACAGCAGCTCCTAGCGAAGTCATATTTACTATTTAGTCAATTATTAAATGTTTTAGACTAGCTTAATGAAGTACTTGGATAACTTGCACTCCAAACAGATAAAAAAGTACATTCGTGTGGGGTTTCTGTTTCACAACGTTAAATAAATGCAAAGATAAACTACAATCTCGCACCAGAATTGAATACTGAAGCATGAAACACAAAAAAAGTGGTGTCCGAACTAATAAGCAAATGACTCACAAACATGTTAATCTGGTATTTTGAAACAACATGTGTATTTCAAAGGGCGCTGCCATTTTTCACTCCATACAACAATGATATAATAAGCTTTTTCATTGGTTGCTTATTAAGTAAATGGAAGGAGTGCAATTGCAGTGATCTAGCAGGTGGCGCAGTTTTGAAACTTGTTCTTAAAGCGAGATCCACCAAGGGTTTCAGTTAGAGTATCGGACTGAATACTTGGTTAGCGAAGTTGGATGTATTAGCCTTATACCCTTCTTATATGTTCCAAAATCACACCAATTTGGAAACCTATTCAAGGTATTTCAGCAGATTCACGCTGTTTATTATTTAATTCCATGGAGAGATCTTAAAAGATGATTAATGTTAAAGTAAAATGTTAATTAAAATGACCATATTAATTGGCGAGAGAACTTCAAGAAATTACTTTTGCACTCATGTAATTATGGGGCGACTGATTCACCCGTTGTCAGTATTATATGACCAGGTGGGGTTTGTTGCTAGGTGTCTTTGGCGGCATGCTTCAGTGATTTAGCACTATAAAAATGGCAAGAGTTCCACTATACAAGAAGACACAAACCGAATATATCGCAGTCTCCAAAAATACACATCATATACTAAATACACGCAACACACTGTATACATGGGTGCCATCCTTACCTGACCCTGGCTGATAAAAAGACGTAAATTTAATCAACCAACCAACTAATTCGCATACTGGACTACTTAACATGTCGATTTAGTTGGGTATCTTAGAACTAACCGTAATGAACAGTGTTTGGACAGAAATCATCAATCCATATATCAGTCGATAATTAATTCATTGTGTACGATGGCTGTTGCTTTGTTATTTTTGAGTTGATCTGAAATCCAAGATGGCCGCCACAACCGCCATGTTGAAAGCACATTTTGAACTTCTCAAATTCTTTAAGTGCAATTAATAAGCTGAAACTTGCATGAAATGATTCTAATCTCTGGTTGATCCCAAATCGAAGATGGCTACCATGGCACCATATCTAATTAATTTTCTGTATGACTTTTGCCAAGGAACCTTGGGCATTGGGCCACTTGTTCTTTTATTCGTGAAAGATATACTTAATGATAAGTATTAAGTCTTAATAACATGTGTACTCAACATGGTAATATTCATTTTTATTTAGAAATCCATTACTTTACTAATGTCCGAAATGAAGGAATAATCAGTCTTTTGGCATAATCGATTCTTTTTCAAACGAAAACATAGTTTAGCTCGCTAGTTTTCTTCTAGATGCAATTCATATAACACATAATAGCCGAAACATATCTGTGTTATAGGTGAACTAGCTTGAATCGTATTAAAATTATTTCATGCATGCTGATAATGGTTACCAGCCAAAACTGTTTTACAATACTGTAAAAGTTTTCGAGAAGTTGAAAATATAAATTGTTTACGGACGACACACGACAAAAGGCAATTAGAATGGCTCACTTGTGACTTCGTATCAGATGACCTAAAACTTTATTTTCGCATACTTATCATCAAAATGTATCTATATTTGAAACAGTAATGACCTACTGAAACTAGCAACTTACTTTTTGACACCCTGTATTGATATCGATCTACGCTTGCTATAAATTGGTGTTTTATCATTGTACAGTAATTTCATAAATGACGAATTTTGTTTGGTGCACTTGTACTTTATGTTGTTCACAGAGGTTTTTATGTACCGAAAGCAAAGAGTAAGTAATTGAGGTATTTACTACACACCGATTAGTCGTGTCTAAGTAGGACTTGTGTCGCTATTCATACCCTAACACGAGACGTACATTGTACCTAAATGTAACACCATCTGATTTTTACAGAATTTGTATTTCACAAAAATACTGTAAACCAACGTTCTTTTGCGTGTGATTTATTTACGCGAATTTCGCGATCAAAGTAAACTCCGCGAAGTGATATTTTCCACAATTCTTGCAAAATTAATTTCAAAGATGTTTTCCATTCAATTTTGAATTCGCGAAACTTGATCTGCGCGAAAATGTTTTGAAATGGAAATTGCGAAATTTAGTAGTCGCGAAAGAAAGTTTATTTACAGTGTATAAAGACACAACGAAAACAAACGTTGTGATATGTATATGAGCATTTAGTTTTTTCTTAGTTAAATTTCCAGTTTGCATGTGGATATGAATGATTTTATTCTTTTTTTGTTACCTGACCCATATCAATGAACTATTTTCTACTCAGGTTTCTACATTAAATTTTAACATGCCACATAAAATATCTGTTCAATGAATGTCGCTCATACACCAGTGAACAACAAACAAGAGCTCCCAGAGGGATATTTTCGCAAACAGAAGATTTATCTGTGTTTGACAAAGAGAAGAGGGATTTTTTTTCTCTGCCTTTCTCATCTTTTCATTCTTCCTTTCAATTATTGAATGAATTGTCAAATTTAATATAGTCACTGTCTGCCGTGTTGTGCTTGGGTTTGTTCCAAAATAGATTTACAGAACTCAGGACCTGGAATTTTAAATTAATGAAGATAGACCTCTTTCTGAGAAAGTGTCAAAACCAAAGATGAGTGCTTATCTGTCGAACATGTTGTTTTTTCATGTACATAATGCAACTGACAATCTAAAGGGACAAAGAAAAACCTACATTTAAATTTTTTAGCGAGATCCCTTTTAGCAGTAACAGTAACAAACTCCTACTATCAAAATCCAACATGGCTGTTTCCTGGCCATCTTGTTTGATTATTCCGAAATTGCAATGAGCGGCATCAGGGTCCAAGGGGAATCAATACATCACATTTGCGACGGATCCCCTCAACACTTTATGAGAAATAGCGATAACTTTTAATATCAATATCCAAGATGGCTGCGTATTGTCCATCTTGTTAACCGATCGTTCCCAAAATTCAATATGCACAATTAGGATCCAAGTGGAATCAACATATGAAATTTGAAAGATGCTAACACTTTGAACTAGCGATAACGATAATTGTTAACGAATGGAAAACAGACCATGAAGGAGGGCGATTTAAATAGCCCACCATCTGATTATGGAAGGCTAAAATAATATTTGGGTATTTTACTGAATGATAAACTCAATGTATAATATGGTACTTATGTGACACAACAACTTTTTTATCATTTGATATTTCTAAAAAGAAAAACATTTATAATTTACATGGATTGGTCTAGCACTTGTGGATTTGCATGTTTATTATCTTCTGTTAGGGACTAGTACACTTACACGTAGCCATGTTGTCAGGATATTATTGGAAATTTGCGCTGTTAGAGACAGCTGATGACATGAATAGCCAAGACAAAATATGGAAAAATAATAATAATTATTTAAAAAATATAATGATGTATGTATAAAATGAAAAAGAGTCATCACTGTCCAAGGGAACACATCTACAGCTTTTACAACGTTATTGAAATACAAAATAATGTTCAATAATGTTGTAAAGGCTGTATACGTGAACAGTAATGAGATGTTAGCTTATTACTTAATTACAACTTGTTTTCATTTCGTGCATGTATTATTAAGCTTTACTACGTTTATTGTTACTACAATGTATGTGCAAATTATACGTGTTATACGCGGCCTCTATCTGCGCTTTCACTGATTTCGATATGACAACATGGCTACGCGCAAACTTTTAGTCCTTAATGACTGGTGTATGGTCAAACTTTCACTACTTTTAGTTATTTTTTTAATCCGGTAATTTTTAAGTTCTGTAAAGCACCGTAGGGTGGACTTTTGTTACATCGAGGCTCATTACTCATTATGTTTTCTGATAATTTAGGTAACAAAACAGTTGTTTCATCCATAATCAGTCATCATTCTTTTCCCCATCCTAAGAACCGTTCCTTCCCGAACATTGAGAGAGAAAATTATTTTAACTTGTGACTTATACGACATGCAACAACTGTATACCACCAAACGACTAGGCCTCCGACTTCTTTCCACAATTACCGTTTTGGCGTCTACAATTAATATTGTTGATTTAGATAAACTATTTAGTGTTCCAAGACATACAAGTATACCATTATTTCGATTTCTCTTTGTCACATAAAGCAATGAATAATAAAGTGAGGTCAACATTTATTCCCAAATATTGACGACGTCATAACGACAGTTTGTTTGTTTGATTAATTAACGTCCTATTAACAGCTATGGTCATGTAAGGACGGCCTCCCATATATGCAGTGTGTTGCGTGTATGTTGTGCGAGGTGCGTGTTTGGGAGACTGTGGTATATTCATGTTTTGATTTCTTGTATAGTGGAACTGTTGCCCTTTATAAAAAAGTTTTTATAGTGCTATATCACTGAAGTATGCCAACAAGCAACACGCCCCACCCGGTCACATTATACTGACAACGGGCGTCTACAATTAATTATGTTGATTTAGAAAAACTATTTAGTGTTTCAAGACATACAAGTATACCATTATTTCGATTTCTCTTTGTCACATAAAGCAATAAATCCTAAAGTGAGGTCAACATTATTCCCAAATATTGACGACGTCATAACATCAGTGCTTCATTGGTACTTTCGTAATCAAGGTATTCTAAGGAGACACATACTGGCTTATTAAGATGTCGGGAAGCAGATAGGTCATATTCACATCTACATATTTTACATAGCTGGGATACTCCCATGTCAAGGTAATTACCATGGTTTGGTCCAACATACATCCCAATATCACTGAATAATAATTTTACATAATGGTCATGCAGGTTTTGACATGCAATATGGCTTTCTGTATTTTCATGTACGTTAAAACATAATCCCGAAATACGCAGCGGATCATTACACTCTATTTAACAGTGTAATCTCAGTAATTTGACATTAAGACAACAACAGGAGGTTAGACGAAACGGAAGAAAAAAACTTGGCATATCCAGTGATTCAGCAACTTAAGCTGTGTATGGTGAACCATTGATAACTTGAATATGTTTATTTTAGGGTACTCGTATGTGTAGTGTCTGTCTTACTTATTCTTTGCTCAAACAAAAAAAAAGATCAATGTTTTTACTGTGACCTATATCAGGTAAAGGCTCCAATGGGTTTTTTTATTTACCAGAGTCAATATAGGGGGCGCTGTACTCATAATAACGGTCCAATCGGAAGCATTATAGACATATACGTACATGTATATTAAATGCAATTAACTCGTGGGTGGATTTTCACGCTAAATGTAACTCCTTTATGACTTATGAAAGTTCAGTACCATGTTTCAATATGTATGCTAATGTGAACAAAGGGAATACATATATATAATTGCCTATTTAAAGACAGTAACCGCTAATCTTCTATTCATTTAAAATATGATCTGAATAAGTTCATCGGGAAAACAACTATAGATTTTGTCTTTGGTTTGTTTGTATTTCTTGTCGCGTCTGCTTAACACTAATAACGCGCTAGCCAATATAGAACATCGTACATAATACCATATTATCTACCTCAATGTAACACTCGAGCAAAGTCAAGCAGATGACGCGGGAGTATCTATGCTTCCAAAATCATTATGGCTAAGCAAACAATGCAAAAATCTGCCCTTATCGTTTATGCCCATCAAGAGCCGAAGTCTTTTAATGCAGCTCTGAAGTTAGGGTACACAGTGCAGGTGTCGGATTTATACGCTCAGGGATTCGACCTCCGGGCCACCAAAGATGACTTTACAGGTAAGTAAGATGGGATGTGTATCGGATACTCTTAAATCATTTTGATTTTAATTCATATCAAAATGGATGATCATGTTTAGTCACTCTGACTTGTATTTGTTGTTTTTATCTAACAAAAAAGGTACTACACTATTTTGAATGATTGTATATCATCCTCCTTGGTTTTTCTTATTAATCAAGCTCAGCTCAAAATTACACATAATAATGTATACTACAAGTATAGGCAAAATATTTTCTTTGACAACATAACCATGTACGAGATATATTGTTATACATCCTAAGCTTCTAGTGGAATTCAAGACATATACAGGGTGTCCCAAAAAACATGTCCCGACTTTGACAGGCAATAATTTTGCAATATTAAACCTTTTTTGAAAACTCAAAATGATTTAGAAAGTAGGAGTATCCAAATTTAACTTAAATGAGTACAAATGTACATATTACATCATCATTATGTGTGATGATGTCATAATAGAAATGATGACATCATCGATGATGTCACATTTTGGTGACTTTCCAGCACCATAAAGATTCAGGCTGAAGTTATTTAACTCTACAATGCGGTCGGTATTTCCCCTACTTTAGTAAATGAAATGCTATGAAAATGTCATCCAGGTATGCAATCCATCATCAGGAAGCAGATTTACAGAATTGTGAAGTGGTGAGGAATTTCAGGGACAGAATTCATCATGCCATCAAAAAGAAGGGCGGACACCTCGCGCCCATTCTTTAACTAAAAGTTATTGATTTTCTGAACAAATTGCAATATAAGCGAAATATGACTTTCTCTCTATTTCCAATATAAGTATTAACAAAAAGGTATTTATCTGGGTTGTTATATATCATTCTACAGAGCAGATCACTACCTTTCTAATGGTATATAGATCAAATTCCTCCATCTATTAAAATATTTTTTGTAAAGCGTCAAACTCGGGACATGTTTTTTGGGACACCCTGTATATGTTGAAGTATAGGCAATAGTATAACGATAAAAGTAAATAATATCGTATGGTTTAACTCTGATTGTCAGTTAATGCCACGGATATCAAAAGGAGCATTTTTTACAATACAAATATTTTATTCTCTCCAGCTGAAGAGTGATATGTGCCCTGGGGTCAACTCCACGAACAATATTGTCCTCGCACAAAAGAGTTCTCGCACATTATCATGAATCTAAATATAATTTTTACAGATAAATTTTGAAAGCAATTATAGTTAAAAGGACATAACTTTTTCAAATGTTTAAAAAAAAGTTTAGAAAATTCATGTGTATTGAATATTCTGGTAACATAATGATTTGGTATTTATTGTGTGGTTTAACAATGTCGTTATATTTGTATAAACAAACAAAAACTAGCACAAAAATACACACACACACGAAGAATTATAGACAAGATACAAACAAACCTAAAACGATTCGAATCATACATATTTAAGCATTTCAACATAAAAATCATACAAACATTGATTGGCATATTTCATATCTACTCAAAAATATCTTTCGAATTTATCCGTTTTGATCAAATTTCTCGATGCATCTATTTTTAATTGACAGATTTTTCCAACATCACATTTTGTGTACAAAAAACACACTCAAAACTTCCATATCTAATTTTTTTTGATACAGAAAAAATGTAAAACTTCATACAGAAAAACAAAATTAAGCGGTATTGAAAAAGTTTAATATTACTCCATGTGACTGTATTGTGTACAATCTTCCAAACTACCAACAGATACACGTAGAGAATATTTTATTGCTTTTCTTGAAATCTATTGTGCATATCAAGAGACTATTATCTTTATTGTACAGATTTCATATCATTAGTTATTTACAAAGCAGTCATTGCATATATCTCATAAAGGGAAGTTATGTTATTCATTCGTGTGTGTAACTAGTTTTGTATACAATTTAGTAGCATATAGTGAATCATTGTTTTACATACCATATTTATGCAATCATGAATTGAACATTAAAAAAATCAACAATAGTAAAATATATCGTTTGCATCTGTAATACCATTCGGGCCATTCTCAAAATGTACATTAATTTTCCTTTGTAACATTCCAGATTCAGCACTGTCTTACAATTTGTTGTATTTCAGATTATTATGTCACCTGTTCTGGATTCCTTTTTTATGGCTATTGATGCCAGAGTTTATTGACAGTCAGTAGATTTAAAGTATGCATCATTCCATACCAGCTTGGGTTTCTTTTAAAGAAGCTTTCGATTGTCGTTGGTAAGGAATTACCCGTGTATCACTGGTATTTGTGTTGCTGTAACAGATATGACAGCCCTCATTGTATTATTTTGAATTATTGTTATTATATTATTTTTCTATGTAATTGCATCCTAGCAGCGCTTTGTTTACTTCACCTTACAAAAAGATGCTCCACCGCTGACAAATGGTATTTTTCACTATCAAGAAGCAGCAGCAGACGATATATATAGTATTTTACTTCAGTTACAAAAGTTACTTCCTTTACACCATTACCACCATTGAAAAGTTTAAGCTACTAATTTTACCTCAAGTTTAAATATGAAAAATAAATCATAAAATAAAAATAATTAATTGCATCCTGAAAAAAATCCGTGGCACCATATCCCATATGAAGTACTGATTGCGCATGCACCAAATGCAAAATAAATAAATTATCTTTATATTATTTAGTTTGTTAATTAGACATATATATATACACACGATTAAACACCAATTATTGTTCAAATGATGGATATCTATATTTTGTATTTTGTATTGCATGTTGCTGACTCTAGACTCAAATATCTACATTTGAAATCAAATATGTTCTCTGTATTTCATTTGAACATCTTTACCCATGAAAGGATGATACCTTTCCATATAATGTTTTTTGTGTGATGAAATATCTTGATTCCTATTCATAGTCACAAGGATCAAAAAGCAAAAACTCTTTGCAATAAGGAAGACACACAAAGATAATAAATAAGCCATGTAGAATGTTAAGATAAACAGCTACCATATTTGTCATTTTTAATAGCAATTGTGTAAGATGAAGTGTAGTCAGATAATCGCTAAGGCCCTTTGGGCTTCTAGTTTGAAGAATTTACATGTTGCGTGAGAAATAAATTATGTAATCTAGGTCGCTAGAAGTAAAAAGAGACAACAAAACGCCTAGTCTGATTGACGCAAGCTATAATGAAATAAGATCCCTAAGTCGCCTTAACTGGAGCGATGGTAACATTGATAGTCCCCTGTTGCAACAGGCAAGGGGTGCATAAAGTCACAATGAATTGTTTTACATAATGGTTATGCAAGGTTTGACATGCAATATGGCTTTCTGTATACATGGACGTTAAACACAATCACGAAATACGCAGCGGATCATTACCCTCTATTTAACAGTGTAATCTCAGTAACTTGACATTAAGGCAACAACAGGGGGTTAGACAAAACTAAAGAAAAAACTTGGCATATCCAGTGATTCAACAACTTAAGCTGTGTATGGTGAACCATTGATAACTTGAATATGTTTATTTTAGGGTACTCGTATGTGTAGTGTCTGTCTTACTTATTCTTTGCTTGTTTGTTTGTTTGTTTGATTAATTAACGTCCTATTAACAGCTATGGTCATGTGAGGACGGCCTCCCATGTATGCTGTGTGTTGCGTGTATGTTGTTCGAGGTGCGTGTTTTGGGAGACTGCGGTATATTCATGTAGTGTCTTCTTGTATAGTGGAACTGTTGCCTTTTCATAGTGCTATATCACTGAAGCATTCCACCGAAGACACCAAGCAACACACCCCACCCCGGTCACATTATACTGACAACGAGCGAACCAGTTGTCCCACTCCCTGTATGCTGAGCGCTAAGCAGGAACAGAAACTACCACTTTTATAGACTTTGGTGTGTCTCGGCCAGGGGACAGAACCCAGAGCCTTCAAAAAATGATCAATGATTTTACTGTGACCTATATCACATAAAAGCCCCGATGGTTTTTTTATTTACCAGAGTCAATATAGGGGGCGCTGTACTCATAATAACGGTCCAATCGGAAGCATTATAGACATATACGTATACATGGAATTAACCCGTGGTGGATTTTCACGCTATATGTAACTCCTTTATGACTTATGAAAGTTCAGTACCATGTTTCAATATGTATGCTAATGTGAACAAAGGGAATACATATTATTGCCTATTTAAAGACAGTAACCGCTACTCTTCCAAGCATTAAAATATGATCTGAATAAGTTCATCGGAAAACAACTATAGATTTTGTCTTTGGTTTGTTTGTATTTCTTGTCGCGTCTGCTTAACACTTATAACGCGCTGGCCGATATAGAACATCGTACATGATACCATATTATCTACCTCAATGTAACACTCGAGCAAAGACAAGCAGATGACACGGGGGTAACTACTTTGCTTCCAAAATCAATATGGCTAAGCAAATAACGCAAAAATCTGTCCTCATCGTTTATGCCCATCAAGAGCCGAAATCTTTCAATGCAGCTCTGAAGGATACAGCAGTTGGCACTTTAAAAAGGTTAGGGTATACAGTGCAGGTGTCGGATTTATACGCCCAGGGATTCGACCCCCGGGCCACCAAAGATGACTTTACAGGTTAGTAAGATGGGATGTGTATCGGATACTCTTAAATCCTTTTGATTTTAATTCATATCAAAATGGATGATCATGTTTAGTCACTCTGACTTGTATTTGTTGTTTTTATCTATCAAAAAAGGTACTACACTATTTTGAATGATTGTATATCATCCTCCTTGGTTTTTCTTATTAATCAAGCTTAGCTCAAAATGACACATAATAATGTATACTACAAGTATAGGCAAAATATTTTCTTTGACAACATAACCATGTACGAGATATATTGTTATACATCCTAAGCTTCTAGTGGAATTCAAGACATATATATGTTGAAGTATAGGCAATAGTATAACGATAAAAGTTAATAATATCGTATGGTTTAACTCTGATTGTCGGTTGATGCCACGGATATCAAAAGGAGCATTGTTTTACAATACAAATATTTTATTCTCCCCAGCTGAAGAGTGATATGTGCCCTGGGGTCAACTCCCCGAACAATATTGTCCTCGCACAGGAGAGTTCTCGCACAGTATGCAAGAATCTAAATATAATTTTTACAGATAAATTTTGAAAGCAATTATAGTTAAAAGGACATAACTTTTTCAAATGTTCAAAAAAAAAATTAAGAAAATTCATGTGTATTGAATATTCTGGTAACATAATGAATTGGTATTTATTGTGTGGTTTAACAATGTGGTTATATTTGTATAAACAAACAAAAACTAGCACAAAAATACACACACACGAAGAATTATAGACAAGATACAAACAAACCTAAAACGATTCGAATCATACATATTTAAGCATTTCAACATAAACATCATACAAACATTGATTGGCATATTTTATATCTACTCAAAAATATCTTTCCAATTTATCCGTTTTTGATCAAATTTCTCAATACATCTATTTTTAATTGACAGATTTTTCCAACATCACATTTTGTGTACAAAAACACACTCAAAACTTCCATAACTAATTTTTTTTTGATACAGAAAAAATGTAAAACTTCATACAGAAAAACAAAATTAAGCGGTATTGAAAAAGTTTAATATTACTCCATGTGACTGTATTGTGTACAATCTTCCAAACTACCAACAGATACACGTAGAGAATATTTTATTGCTTTTCTTGAAATCTATTGTGCATATCAAGAGACTATTATCTTTATTGTACAGATTTCATATCATTAGTTATTTACAAAGCAGTCATTGCATATATCTCATAAAGGGAAGTTATGTTATTCATTCGTGTGTGTAACTAGTTTTGTATACAATTTAGTAGCATATAGTGAATCATTGTTTTACATACCATATTTATGCAATCATGAATTGAACATTAAAAAAATCAACAATAGTAAAATATATCGTTTGCATCTGTAATACCATTCGGGCCATTCTCAAAATGTACATTAATTTTCCTTTGTAACATTCCAGATTCAGCACTGTCTTACAATTTGTTGTATTTCAGATTATTATGTCACCTGTTCTGGATTCCTTTTTTTATGGCTATTGATGCCAGTGTTTATTGACAGTCAGTAGATTTAAAGTATGCATCATTCCATACCAGCTAGGGTTTCTTTTAAAGAAGCTTTCGATTGTCGTTGGTAAGGGATTACCCTGTATCTCTGGTATTTGTGTTGCTGTAACAGATATGACAGCCCTCATTGTATTATTTTGAATTATTGTTATTATATTATTTTTCTATGTAATTGCATCCTAGCAGCGCTTTGTTTACTTCACCTTACAAAAAGATGCTCCACCGCTGACAAATGGTATTTTTCACTATCAAGAAGCAGCAGCACACGATATATATAGTATTTTACTTCAGTTACAAAAGTTACTTCCTTTACACCATTACCACTATTGAAAAGTTTAAGCTACTAATTTTACCTCAAGTTTAAATATGAAAAATAAATCATCAAATAAAAATAATTAATTGCATCCTGAAAAACATCCGTGGCACCATATCCCATATGAAGTACTGATTGCGCATGCACCAAATGCAAAATGAATAAATTATCTTTATATGATTTAGTTTGTTAATTAGACATATATATATACACGATTAAACACCAATTATTGTTCAAATGATGAATATCTATATTTTGTATTTTGTATTGCATGTTGCTGACTCTAGACTCAAATATCTACATTTGAAATCAAATATGTTCTCTGTATTTCATTTGAACATCTTTACCCATGAAAGGATGATACCTTTCCATATAATGTTTTTTGTGTGATGAAATATCTTGATTCCTATTCATAGTCACAAGGATCAAAAAGCAAAAAACTCTTTGCAATAAGGAAGACACACAAAGATAAGAAATAAGGCATGTAGAATGTTAAGATAAACAGCTACCATATTTGTCATTTTTAATTGCAATTGTGTAAGGTGAAGTGTAGTCAGATAATCGCTAAGGCCCTTTGGGCCTCTAGTTTGAAGAATTTACATGTTGCGTGAGAAATAAATTATGTAACCTAGGTCGCTAGAAGTAAAAAGAGGCAACAAAACGCCTAGTCTGATTGACGCAAGCTATAAAGAAATAAGATCCCTTAGTCGCCTTAACTGGAGCGATGGTAACATTGATAGTCCCGTGTTGCAACAGGCAAGAGGTGCATAAAGTCACAATGGATTGTTTTACATAATGGTTATGCAGGTTTTGACCTGCAATATGGCTTTCTGTATACATGGACGTTAAAACACAATCACGAAATACGCAGCGGATCATTACCCTCTATTTAACAGTGTAATCTCAGTAATTTGACATTAAGGCAACAACAGGGGGTTAGACGAAACTAAAGAAAAAAACTTAGCATATCCAGTGATTCAGCAACTTAAGCTGTGTATGGTGAACCATTGATATCTTGAATATGTTTATTTTAGGGTATTCGTATGTGTAGTGTCTGTCTTACTTATTCTTTGCTTGTTTGTTTGTTTGTTTGATTAATTAACGTCCTATTAACAGCTATGGTCATGTGAGGACGGCCTTACATGTATGCTGTGTGTTGCGTGTATGTTGTTCGAGGTGCGTGTTTTGGGAGACTGCGGTATATTCATGTAGTGTCTTCTTGAATAGTGGAACTGTTGGCTTTTTTTATAGTGCTATATCACTGAAGCATTCCGCCGAAGACACCAAGCAACACAACCCACCCGGTCACATTATACTGACAACGAGCGAACCAGTTGTCCCACTCCCTGTATGCTGAGCGCTAAGCAGGAACAGAAACTACCACTTTTATAGACTTTGGTGTGTCTCGGCCAGGGGACAGAACCCAGAGCCTTCAAAAAATGATCAATGATTTTACTGTGACCTATATCATATAAAAGCCCCAATGGGTTTTTTATTTACCAGAGTCAATATAGGGTGCGCTGTACTCATAATAACGGTCCAATCGGAAGCATTATAGGCATATACGTATACATGGAATTAACTCGTGGGTGGATTTTCACGCTATATGTGACTCCTTTATGACTTATGAAAGTTCAGTACCATGTTTAAATATGTGTGCTAATGTGAACAAAGGGAATACATATTATTGCCTATTTAAAGACAGTGACCGCTACTCTTCCAAGCATTAAAATATGATCTGAATAAGTTCATCGGGAAAACAACTATAGATTTCGTCTTTGGTTTGTTTGTATTTCTTGTAGCGTCTGCTAAACACTAATAACGCGCTGGCCGATATAGAACATCGTACATGATACCATATTATCTACCTCAATGTAACACTCGAGCAAAGACAAGCAGATGACACGGGAGTAACTACTTTGCTTCCAAAATCAATATGGCTAAGCAAATAACGCAAAAATCTGCCCTCATCGTTTATGCCCATCAAGAGCCGAAATCTTTTAATGCAGCTCTGAAGGATACAGCAGTTGGCACTTTAAAAAGGTTAGGGTATACAGTGCAGGTGTCGGATTTATACGCTCAGGGATTCGACCCCCGGGCCACCAACGATGACTTTACAGGTTAGTAAGATGGGATGTGTATAGGATACTCTTAAATCATTTTGATTTTAATTCATATCAAAATGGATGATCATGTTTAGTCACTCTGATTTGTATTTGTTGTTTTTATCTTACAAAAAAGGTACTACACTATTTTGAATGATTGTATATCATCCTCCTTGGTTTTTCTTGTTAATCAAGCTCAGCTCAAAATGACACATAATAATGTATACTACAAGTATAGGCAAAATATTTTCTTTGACAACATAACCATGTACGAGATATATTGTTATACATCCTAAGCTTCTAGTGGAATTCAAGACATATATATGTTGAAGTATAGGCAATAGTATAACGATAAAAGTTAATAATATCGTATGGTTTAACTCTGATTGTCAGTTGATGCCACGGATATCAAAAGGAGCATTGTTTTGCAATACAAATGTTTTATTTCCCCCAGCTGAAGAGTGATATGTGCCCTGGGGTCAACTCCCCGAACAATATTGTCCTCGCACAGAAGAGTTCTCGCACAGTATAAAAGAATATAAATATATTTTTTACAGATAAATTTTGAAAGCAATTATAGTTAAAAGGACATAACTTTTTCAAATGTTTAAAAAAAAGTTTTAGAAAATTCATGTGTATTGAATATTCTGGTAACATAATGATTTGGTATTTATTGTGTGGTTTAACAATGTCGTTATATTTGTATAAACAAACAAAAACTAGCACAAAAATACACACACACGAAGAATAATTATAGACAAGATACAAACAAACCTAAAACGATTCGAATCATACATATTTAAGCATTTCAACATAAAAATCATACAAACATTGATTGGCATATTTCAAATCTACTCAAAAATATCTTTCGAATTTATCCGTTTTTGATCAAATTTCTCGATGCATCTATTTTTAATTGACAGAATTTTCCAACATCACATTTTGTGTACAAAAATACACTCAAACCTTCCATATTTAATTTTTTTCTTGATACAGAAAAAATGTAAAACTTCATACAGAAAAACAAAATTAAGCGGTATTGAAAAAGTTTAATATTACTCCATGTGACTGTATTGTGTACAATCTTCCAAACTACCAACAGATACACGTAGAGAATATTTTATTGCTTTTCTTGAAATCTATTGTGCATATCAAGAGACTATTATCTTTATTGTACAGATTTCATATCATTAGTTATTTACAAAGCAGTCATTGCATATATCTCATAAAGGGAAGTTATGTTATTCATTCGTGTGTGTGTAACTAGTTTTGTATAGAATTTAGTAGCATATAGTGAATCATTGTTTTACATACCATATTTTTGCAATCATGAATTGAACATTAAAAAAATCAACAATAGTAAAATATATCGTTTGCATCTGTAATACCATTCGGGCCATTCTCAAAATGTACATTAATTTTCCTTTGTAACATTCCAGATTCAGCACTGTCTTACAATTTGTTGTATTTCAGATTATTATGTCACCTGTTCTGGATTCCTTTTTTATGGCTATTGATGCCAGAGTTTATTGACAGTCAGTAGATTTAAAGTATGCATCATTCCATACCAGCTAGGGTTTCTTTTAAAGAAGCTTTTGATTGTCGTTGGTAAGGAATTACCCGTGTATCACTGGTATTTGTGTTGCTGTAACAGATATGACAGCCCTCATTGTATTATTTTGAATTATTGTTATTATATTATTTTTCTATGTAATTGCATCCTAGCAGCGCTTTGTTTACTTCACCTTACAAAAAGATGCTCCACCGCTGACAAATGGTATTTTTCACTATCAAGAAGCAGCAGCAGACGATATATATAGTATTTTACTTCAGTTACAAAAGTTACTCCCTTACACCATTACCGCCATTGAAAAGTTTAAGCTACTAATTTTACCTCAAGTTTAAATATGAAAAATAAATCATAAAATAAAAATAATTAATTGCATCCTGAAAAAAATCCGTGGCACCATATCCCATATGAAGTACTGATTGCGCATGCACCAAATGCAAAATAAATAAATTATCTTTATATTATTTAGTTTGTTAATTAGACATATATATATACACACGATTAAACACCAATTATTGTTCAAATGATGGATATCTATATTTTGTATTTTGTATTGCATGTTGCTGACTCTAGACTCAAATATCTACATTTGAAATCAAATATGTTCTCTGTATTTCATTTGAACATCTTTACCCATGAAAGGATGATACCTTTCCATATAATGTTTTTTGTGTGATGAAATATCTTGATTCCTATTCATAGTCACAAGGATCAAAAAGCAAAAACTCTTTGCAATAAGGAATACACACACAGATAATAAATAAGCCATGTAGAATGTTAAGATAAACAGCTACCATATTTGTCATTTTTAATAGCAATTGTGTAAGGTGAAGTGTAGTTAGATAATCGCTAAGGCCCTTTGGGCCTCTAGTTTGAAGAATTTACATGTTGCGTGAGAAATAAATTATGTAATCTAGGTCGCTAGAAGTAAAAAGAGACAACAAAACGCCTAGTCTGATTGACGCAAGCTATAATGAAATAAGATCCCTAAGTCGCCTTAACTGGAGCGATGGTAACATGGATAGTCCCCTGTTGCAACAGGCAAGGGGTGCATAAAGTCACAATGGATTGTTTTACATAATGGTTATGCAAGGTTTGACATGCAATATGGCTTTCTGTATACATGGACGTTAAACACAATCACGGAATACGCAGCGGATCATTACCCTCTATTTAACAGTGTAATCTCAGTAACTTGACATTAAGGCAACAACAGGGGGTTAGACAAAACTAAAGAAAAAACTTGGCATATCCAGTGATTCAGCAACTTAAGCTGTGTATGGTGAACCATTGATAACTTGCATATGTTTATTTTAGGGTACTCGTATGTGTAGTGTCTGTCTTACTTATTCTTTGCTTGTTTGTTTGTTTGTTTGATTAATTAACGTCCTATTAACAGCTATGGTCATGTGAGGACGGCCTCCCATGTATGCGGTGTGTTGCGTGTATGTTGTTCGAGGTGCGTGTTTTGGGAGACTGCGGTATATTCATGTAGTGTCTTCTTGTATAGTGGAACTGTTGCCTTTTTATAGTGCTATATCACTGAAGCATTCCACCGAAGACACCAAGCAACACACCCCACCCGGTCACATTATACTGACAACGAGCGAACCAGTTGTCCCACTCCCTGTATGCTGAGCGCTAAGCAGGAACAGAAACTACCACTTTTATAGACTTTGGTGTGTGTCTCGGCCAGGGGACAGAACCCAGAGCCTTCAAAAAAATGATCAATGATTTTACTGTGACCTATATCATATAAAAGCCCCAATGGGTTTTTTTATTTACCAGAGTCAATATAGGGGGCGCTGTACTCATAATAACGGTCCAATCGGAAGCATTATAGACATATACGTATACATGGAATTAACTCGTGGGTGGATTTTCACACTATATGTAACTCCTTTATGACTTATGAAAGTTCACTACCATGTTTCAATATGTATGCTAATGTGAACAAAGGGAATACATATTATTGCCTATTTAAAGACAGTAACCGCTACTCTTCCAAGCATTAAAATATGATCTGAATAAGTTCATCGGGAAAACAACTATAGATTTTGTCTTTGGTTTGTTTGTATTTCTTGTCGCGTCTGCTTAACACTAATAACGCGCTGGCCGATATAGAACATCGTACATGATACCGTATTATCTACCTCAATGTAACACTCGAGCAAAGACAAGCAGATGACACGGGAGTAACTACTTTGCTTCCAAAATCAATATGGCTAAGCAAATAACGCAAAAATCTGCCCTCATCGTTTATGCCCATCAAGAGCCGAAATCTTTTAATGCAGCTCTGAAGGATACAGCAGTTGGCACTTTAAAAAGGTTAGGGTATACAGTGCAGGTGTCGGATTTATACGCTCAGGGATTCGACCCCCGGGCCACCAACGATGACTTTACAGGTTAGTAAGATGGGATGTGTATCGGATACTCTTAAATCCTTTTGATTTTAATTCATATCAAAATGGATGATCATGTTTAGTCACTCTGATTTGTATTTGTTGTTTTTATCTTACAAAAAAGGTACTACACTATTTTGAATGATTGTATATCATCCTCCTTGGTTTTTCTTGTTAATCAAGCTCAGCTCAAAATGACACATAATAATGTATACTACAAGTATAGGCAAAATATTTTCTTTGACAACATAACCATGTACGAGATATATTGTTATACATCCTAAGCTTCTAGTGGAATTCAAGACATATATATGTTGAAGTATAGGCAATAGTATAACGATAAAAGTTAATAATATCGTATGGTTTAACTCTGATTGTCAGTTGATGCCACGGATATCAAAAGGAGCATTGTTTTGCAATACAAATATTTTATTCTCTCCAGCTGAAGAGTGATATGTGCCCTGGGGTCAACTCCGCGAACAATATTGTCCTCGCACAGAAGAGTTCTCGCACAGTATAAAAGAATCTAAATATAATTTTTACAGATAAATTTTGAAAGCAATTATAGTTAAAAGGACATAACTTTTTCAAATGTTTAAAAAAAGTTTAGAAAATTCATGTGTATTGAATATTCTGGTAACATAATGATTTGGTATTTATTGTGTGGTTTAACAATGCCGTTATATTTGTATAAACAAACAAAAACTAGCACAAAAATACACACACACGAAGAATTATAGACAAGATACAAACAAACCTAAAACGATTCGAATCATACATATTTAAGCATTTCAACATAAAAATCATACAAACATTGATTGGCATATTTCATATCTACTCAAAAATATCTTTCGAATTTATCCGTTTTGATCAAATTTCTCGATGCATCTATTTTTAATTGACAGATTTTTCCAACATCACATTTTGTGTACAAAAATACACTCAAACCTTCCATATTTAATTTTTTTCTTGATACAGAAAAAATGTAAAACTTCATACAGAAAAACAAAATTAAGCGGTATTGAAAAAGTTTAATATTACTCCATGTGACTGTATTGTGTACAATCTTCCAAACTACCAACAGATACACGTAGAGAATATTTTATTGCTTTTCTTGAAATCTATTGTGCATATCAAGAGACTATTATCTTTATTGTACAGATTTCATATCATTAGTTATTTACAAAGCAGTCATTGCATATATCTCATAAAGGGAAGTTATGTTATTCATTCGTGTGTGTGTAACTAGTTTTGTATACAATTTAGTAGCATATAGTGAATCATTGTTTTACATACCATATTTATGCAATCATGAATTGAACATTAAAAAAATCAACAATAGTAAAATATATCGTTTGCATCTGTAATACCATTCGGGCCATTCTCAAAATGTACATTAATTTTCCTTTGTAACATTCCAGATTCAGCACTGTCTTACAATTTGTTGTATTTCAGATTATTATGGCACCTGTTCTGGATTCCTTTTTTATGGCTATTGATGCCAGAGTTTATTGACAGTCAGTAGATTTAAAGTATGCATCATTCCATACCAGCTAGGGTTTCTTTTAAAGAAGCTTTCGATTGTCGTTGGTAAGGAATTACCCGTGTATCACTGGTATTTGTGTTGCTGTAACAGATATGACAGCCCTCATTGTATTATTTTGAATTATTGTTATTATATTATTTTTCTATGTAATTGCATCCTAGCAGCGCTTTGTTTACTTCACCTTACAAAAAGATGCTCCACCGCTGACAAATGGTATTTTTCACTATCAAGAAGCAGCAGCAGCAGACGATATATATAGTATTTTACTTCAGTTACAAAAGTTACTTCCTTTACACCATTACCACCATTGAAAAGTTTAAGCTACTAATTTTACCTCAAGTTTAAATATGAAAAATAAATCATAAAATAAAAATAATTAATTGCATCCTGAAAAAAATCCGTGGCACCATATCCCATATGAAGTACTGATTGCGCATGCACCAAATGCAAAATAAATAAATTATCTTTATATTATTTAGTTTGTTAATTAGACATATATATATACACACGATTAAACACCAATTATTGTTCAAATGATGGATATCTATATTTTGTATTTTGTATTGCATGTTGCTGACTCTAGACTCAAATATCTACATTTGAAATCAAATATGTTCTCTGTATTTCATTTGAACATCTTTACCCATGAAAGGATGATACCTTTCCATATAATGTTTTTTGTGTGATGAAATATCTTGATTCCTATTCATAGTCACAAGGATCAAAAAGCAAAAACTCTTTGCAATAAGGAAGACACACAAAGATAATAAATAAGCCATGTAGAATGTTAAGATAAACAGCTACCATATTTGTCATTTTTAATAGCAATTGTGTAAGATGAAGTGTAGTCATATAATCGCTAAGGCCCTTTGGGCTCTAGTTTGAAGAATTTACATGTTGCGTGAGAAATAAATTATGTAATCTAGGTCGCTAGAAGTAAAAAGAGACAACAAAACGCCTAGTCTGATTGACGCAAGCTATAATGAAATAAGATCCCTAAGTCGCCTTAACTGGAGCGATGGTAACATGGATAGTCCCCTGTTGCAACAGGCAAGGGGTGCATAAAGTCACAATGGATTGTTTTACATAATGGTTATGCAAGGTTTGACATGCAATATGGCTTTCTGTATACATGGACGTTAAACACAATCACGGAATACGCAGCGGATCATTACCCTCTATTTAACAGTGTAATCTCAGTAACTTGACATTAAGGCAACAACAGGGGGTTAGACAAAACTAAAGAAAAAACTTGGCATATCCAGTGATTCAGCAACTTAAGCTGTGTATGGTGAACCATTGATAACTTGCATATGTTTATTTTAGGGTACTCGTATGTGTAGTGTCTGTTTCCTGATATTGTTTGTTTGTTTGTTTGTTTGTTTGATTAATTAACGTCCTATTAACAGCTATGGTCATGTAAGGACGGCCTCCCATGTATGCGGTGTGTTGCGTGTATGTTGTGCGAGGTGCGTGTTTTGGGAGACTGCGGTATATTCATGTAGTGTCTTCTTGTATAGTGGAACTGTTGCCCTTTTTATAGTGCTATATCACTGAAGCATGCCGCCGAAGACACCAAGCAACACACCCCACCCGGTCACATTATACTGACAACGGGCGAACCAGTTGTCCCACTCCCTGTATGCTGAGCGCTAAGCAGGAACAGAAACTACCACTTTTATAGACTTTGGTGTGTGTCTCGGCCAGGGGACAGAACCCAGAGCCTTCAAAAAATGATCAATGATTTTACTGTGACCTATATCACATAAAAGCCCCGATGGGTTTTTTATTTACCAGAGTCAATATAGGGGGCGCTGTACTCATAATAACGGTCCAATCGGAAGCATTATAGACATATACGTATACATGGAATTAACTCGTGGGTGGATTTTCACGCTATATGTAACTCCTTTATGACTTATGAAAGTTCAGTACCATGTTTCAATATGTATGCTAATGTGAACAAAGGGAATACATATTATTGCCTATTTAAAGACAGTAACCGCTACTCTTCCAAGCATTAAAATATGATCTGAATAAGTTCATCGGGAAAACAACTATAGATTTTGTCTTTGGTTTGTTTGTATTTCTTGTCGCGTCTGCTTAACACTAATAACGCGCTGGCCGATATAGAACATCGTACATGATACCATATTATCTACCTCAATGTAACACTCGAGCAAAGACAAGCAGATGACACGGGAGTAACTACTTTGCTTCCAAAATCAATATGGCTAAGCAAATAACGCAAAAATCTGCCCTCATCGTTTATGCCCATCAAGAGCCGAAATCTTTTAATGCAGCTCTGAAGGATACAGCAGTTGGCACTTTAAAAAAGTTAGGGTATACAGTGCAGGTGTCGGATTTATACGCTCAGGGATTCGACCCCCGGGCCACCAAAGATGACTTTACAGGTTAGTAAGATGGGATGTGTATCGGATACTCTTAAATCCTTTTGATTTTAATTCATATCAAAATGGATGATCATGTTTAGTCACTCTGACTTGTATTTGTTGTTTTTATCTATCAAAAAAGGTACTACACTATTTTGAATGATTGTATATCATCCTCCTTGGTTTTTCTTATTAATCAAGCTCAGCTCAAAATGACACATAATTATGTATACTACAAGTATAGGCAAAATATTTTCTTTGACAACATAACCATGTACGAGATGTATTGTTATACATCCTAAGCTTCTCGTGGAATTCTAGACATATATATGTTGAAGTATAGGCAATAGTATAACGATAAAAGTTAATAATATCGTATGGTTTAACTCTGATTGTCGGTTGATGCCACGGATATCAAAAGGAGCATTGTTTTGCAATACAAATGTTTTATTTCCCCCAGCTGAAGAGTGATATGTGCCCTGGGGTCAACTCCCCGAACAATATTGTCCTCGCACAGAAGAGTTCTCGCACAGTATAAAAAGAATATAAATATATTTTTTACAGATAAATTTTGAAAGCAATTATAGTTAAAAGGACATAACTTTTTCAAATGTTTAAAAAAAGTTTAGAAAATTCATGTGTATTGAATATTCTGGTAACATAATGATTTGGTATTTATTGTGTGGTTTAACAATGTCGTTATATTTGTATAAAAACAAAAAAACACAAAACTAGCACAAAAATACACACACACACGAAGAATTATAGACAAGATACAAACAAACCTAAAACGATTCGAATCATACATATTTAAGCATTTCAACATAAAAATCATACAAACATTGATTGGCATATTTCAAATCTACTCAAAAATATCTTTCGAATTTATCCGTTTTTGATCAAATTTCTCGATGCATCTATTTTTAATTGACAGATTTTTCCAACATCACATTTTGTGTACAAAAATACAATCAAAACTTCCATATTTAATTTTTTTCTTGTACAGAAAAAATGTAAAACTTCATACAGAAAAACAAAATTAAGCGGTTTTGAAAAAGTTTAATATTACTCCATGTGACTGTATTGTGTACAATCTTCCAAACTACCAACAGATACACGTAGAGAATATTTTATTGCTTTTCTTGAAATCTATTGTGCATATCAAGAGACTATTATCTTTATTGTACAATTTTCATATCATTAGTTATTTACAAAGCAGTCATTGCATATATCTCATAAAGGGAAGTTATGTTATTCATTCTGTGTGTGTGTAACTAGTTTTGTATACAATTTAGTAGCATATAGTGAAATCATTGTTTTACATACCATATTTATAATGCAATCATGAATTGAACATTAAAAAAAATCAACAATAGTAAAAATATATCGTTTGCATCTGTAATACCATTCGGGCCATTCTCAAAATGTACATTAATTTTCCTTTGTAACATTCCAGATTCAGCACTGTCTTACAATTTGTTGTATTTCAAGATTATTATGTCACCTGTTCTGGATTCCTTTTTTATGGCTATTGAATGTTAGAGTTTATTGACAGTCAGTAGATTTAAAGTAATGCATCATTCCATACCAGCTAGGGTTTCTTTAAAGAAGCTTTCGATTGTCGTTGGTAAGGAATTACCCGTGTATCTCTGGTAATTTTGTGTTCGCTACGTAACAGATATGACAGCCCTCATTGTATTATTTTGAATTATTGTTTATTATATTATTTTTCTATGTAATTGCATCCTAGCAGCGCTTTGTTTACTTCAACCTTACAAAAAGATGCTCCACCGCTGACAAATGGTATTTTTCACTATCAAGAAGCAGCAGCAGACGATATATATAGTATTTTACTTCAGTTACAAAAGTTACTTCCTTTACACCATTACCACCATTGAAAAGTTTTAAGCTACTAATTTTACCTCAAGTTTAAATATGAAAAATAAATCATAAAATAAAAATAATTAATTGCATCCTGAAAAAAAATCCGTGGCACCATATCCCATATGAAGTACTGATTGCGCGCATGCACCAAATGCAAAATAAATAAATTATCTTTATATTATTTAGTTTGTTAATTAGACATATATATATACACGATTAAACACCAATTATTGTTCAAATGATGGATATCTATATTTTGTATTTTGTATTGCATGTTGCTGACTCTAGACTCAAATATCTACATTTGAAATCAAATATGTTCTCTGTATTTCATTTGAACATCTTTACCCATGAAAGGATGATACCTTTCCATATAATGTTTTTTGTGTGATGAAATATCTTGATTCCTATTTCATAGTCACAAGGATCAAAAAGCAAAAACTCTTTGCAATAAGGAAGACACACAAAGATAATAAATAAGCCATGTAGAATGTTAAGATAAACAGCTACCATATTTGTCATTTTTAATAGCAATTGTGTAAGAATGAAGTGTAGTCATATAATCGCTAAGGCCCTTTGGGCTTCTAGTTTGAAGAATTTACATGTTGCGTGAGAAATAAATTATGTAATCTAGGTCGCTAGAAGTAAAAAGAGACAACAAAACGCCTAGTCTGATTGACGCAAGCTATAATGAAATAAGATCCCTAAGTCGCCTTAACTGGAGCGATGGTAACATTGATAGTCCCCTGTTGCAACAGGCAAGGGGTGCATAAAGTCACAATGGATTGTTTTACATAATGGTTATGCAAGGTTTGACATGCAATATGGCTTTCTGTATACATGGACGTTAAACACAATCACGAAATACGCAGCGGATCATTACCCTCTATTTAACAGTGTAATCTCAGTAACTTGACATTAAGGCAACAACAGGGGGTTAGACAAAACTAAAGAAAAAACTTGGCATATCCAGTGATTCAGCAACTTAAGCTGTGTATGGTGAACCATTGATAACTTGCATATGTTTATTTTAGGGTACTCGTATGTGTAGTGTCTGTCTTACTTATTCTTTGCTTGTTTGTTTGTTTGTTTGATTAATTAACGTCCTATTAACAGCTATGGTCATGTAAGGACGGCCTCCCATGTATGCGGTGTGTTGCGTGTATGTTGTTCGAGGTGCGTGTTTTGGGAGACTGCGGTATATTCATGTAGTGTCTTCTTGTATACTGGAACTGTTGCCTTTTTATAGTGCTATATCACTGAAGCATTCCACCGAAGACACCAAGCAACACACCCCACCCGGTCACATTATACTGACAACGAGCGAACCAGTTGTCCCACTCCCTGTATGCTGAGCGCTAAGCAGGAGCAGAAACTACCACTTTTATAGACTTTGGTGTGTCTCGGCCAGGGGACAGAAACCAGAGCCTTCAAAAAATGATCAATGATTTTACTGTAACCTATATCACATAAAAGCCCCGATGGGTTTTTTTATTTACCAGAGTCAATATAGGGGGCGCTGTACTCATAATAACGGTCCAATCGGAAGCATTATAGACATATACGTATACATGGAATTAACTCGTGGGTGGATTTTCACACTATATGTAACTCCTTTATGACTTATGAAAGTTCACTACCATGTTTCAATATGTATGCTAATGTGAACAAAGGGAATACATATTATTGCCTATTTAAAGACAGTAACCGCTACTCTTCCAAGCATTAAAATATGATCTGAATAAGTTCATCGGGAAAACAACTATAGATTTTGTCTTTGGTTTGTTTGTATTTCTTGTCGCGTCTGCTTAACACTTATAACGCGCTGGCCGATATAGAACATCGTACATGATTCCATATTATCTACCTCATATGTAACACTCGAGCAAAGACAAGCAGAGACACGGGGGGTAACTACTTTGCTTCCAAAATCAATATGGCTAAGCAAATAACGCAAAAATCTGGCCTCATCGTTTTATGCCCATCAAGAGCCGAAATCTTTCAATGCAGCTCTGAAGGATACAGCAGTTGGCACTTTAAAAAAGTTAGGGTATACAGTGCTGGTGTCGGATTTATACGCCAGGGATTCGACCCCCGGGCCACCAAAGATGACTTTACAGGTTAGTAAGATGGGATGTGTATCGGATACTCTTATATCATTTTGATTTTAATTCATATCAAAATGGATAGATCATGTTTTAGTCACTCTGATTTTGTATTTGTTGTTTTTATCTTACAGAAAAAGTGTTCTACACAATATTTGAAATGGATTTGTATATCATCCTCCGCATGTTTTTTTCTTGTTAATCCAAAGCCTCCAGCTCAATAAATGGTACACAATAAATAAGGTTATACTACAGTATAGGCATAAATAATTTCGTTTTGACAACAAACCCATGTGCCCAGATGTAATTGTTATACATCCTAAGCTTCTCATGGAATTCAAGACATATAAATGTTGAAGTATATAGGCACTAAGTTATAACGATAAAAGTTTAATAATATCGTATGGATTAACTCTGATTGTCAGTTGATGCCACGGATATACAAAAAGGATCATTGTTTTTGCAATACAAATGATTTTTATTTCCCCCAGCTGAAGAGTGATATGTGCCCTGGGGTCAACTCCCCGAACAATATTTTGTCCTCGCACAGAAGAGTTCTCGCACAGTATAAAAGAATCTAAATATATATTTTTTACAGATAAATTTTGTGAAAGCAATTATAGTTAAAAGGACATAACTTTTCAATATGTTTAAAAAAAGTTTAGAAAATTCGTGTGTATTGAATATTCTGGTAACATAATGATTTGGTATTTTATTGTGTGGTTTAACAATGCCGTTATATTTGTATAAACAAACAAAAACTAGCACAAAAATACACACACACGAAGAATTATAGACAAGATAAAACAAACCTAAAACGATTCGAATCATACATATTTAAGCATTTCAACATATAAAAATCATACAAACATTGATTGGCATATTTCAAATCTACTCAAAAATATCTTTCGAATTTATCCGTTTTTGATCAAATTTCTCGATGCATCTATTTTTAATTGACAGATTTTTCCAACATCACATTTTGTGTACAAAAATACACTCAAAACTTCCATATTTAATTTTTTTCTTGATACAGAAAAAATGTAAAACTTCATACAGAAAAACAAAATTAAGCGGTATTGAAAAAGTTTAATATTACTCCATGTGACTGTATTGTGTACAATCTTCCAAACTATCAACAGATACACGTAGAGAATATTTTATTGCTTTTCTTGAAATCTATTGTGCATATCAAGAGACTATTATCTTTATTGTACAGATTTCATATCATTAGTTATTTACAAAGCAGTCATTGCATATATCTCATAAAGGGAAGTTATGTTATTCATTCGTGTGTGTGTAACTAGTTTTGTATACAATTTAGTAGCATATAGTGAATCATTGTTTTACATACCATATTTATGCAATCATGAATTGAACATTAAAAAAATCAACAATAGTAAAATATATCGTTTGCATCTGTAATACCATTCGGGCCATTCTCAAAATGTACATTAATTTTCCTTTGTAACATTCCAGATTCAGCACTGTCTTACAATTTGTTGTATTTCAGATTATTATGTCACCTGTTCTGGATTCCTTTTTTATGGCTATTGATGCCAGAGGGTTTATTGACAGTCAGTAGATTTAAAGTATGCATCATTCCATACCAGCTAGGGTTTCTTTTAAAGAAGCTTTCGATTGTCGTTGGTAAGGAATTACCCGTGTATCTCTGGTATTTGTGTTGCTGTAACAGATATGACAGCCCTCATTGTATTATTTTGAATTATTGTTATTATATTATTTTTCTATGTAATTGCATCCTAGCAGCGCTTTGTTTACTTCACCTTACAAAAAGATGCTCCACCGCTGACAAATGGTATTTTTCACTATCAAGAAGCAGCAGCAGACGATATATATAGTATTTTACTTCAGTTACAAAAGTTACTTCCTTTACACCATTACCACCATTGAAAAGTTTAAGCTACTAATTTTACCTCAAGTTTAAATATGAAAAATAAATCATAAAATAAAAATAATTAATTGCATCCTGAAAAAAAATCCGTGGCACCATATCCCATATGAAGTACTGATTGCGCATGCACCAAATGCAAAATAAATAAATTATCTTTATATTATTTAGTTTGTTAATTAGACATATATATATACACACGATTAAACACCAATTATTGTTCAAATGATGGATATCTATATTTTGTATTTTGTATTGCATGTTGCTGACTCTAGACTCAAATATCTACATTTGAAATCAAATATGTTCTCTGTATTTCATTTGAACATCTTTACCCATGAAAGGATGATACCTTTCCATATAATGTTTTTTGTGTGATGAAATATCTTGATTCCTATTCATAGTCACAAGGATCAAAAAGCAAAAACTCTTTGCAATAAGGAAGACACACAAAGATAATAAATAAGCCATGTAGAATGTTAAGATAAACAGCTACCATATTTGTCATTTTTAATAGCAATTGTGTAAGGTGAAGTGTAGTCAGATAATCGCTAAGGCCCTTTGGGCCTCTAGTTTGAAGAATTTACATGTTGCGTGAGAAATAAATTATGTAATCTAGGTCGCTAGAAGTAAAAAGAGACAACAAAACGCCTAGTCTGATTGACGCAAGCTATAATGAAATAAGATCCCTTAGTCGCCTTAACTGGAGCGATGGTAACATGGATAGTCCCCTGTTGCAACAGGCAAGGGGTGCATAAAGTCACAATGGATTGTTTTACATAATGGTTATGCAGGTTTTGACATGCAATATGGCTTTCTGTATACATGGACGTTAAAACACAATCACGAAATACGCAGCGGATCATTACCCTCTATTTAACAGTGTAATCTCAGTAATTTGACATTAAGGCAACAACAGGGGGTTAGACGAAACTAAAGAAAAAAACTTGGCATATCCAGTGATTCAGCAACTTAAGCTGTGTATGGTGAACCATTGATAACTTGAATATGTTTATTTTAGGGTACTCGTATGTGTAGTGTCTGTCTTACTTATTCTTTGCTTGTTTGTTTGTTTGTTTGATTAATTAACGTCCTATTAACAGCTATGGTCATGTGAGGACGGCCTCCCATGTATGCTGTGTGTTGCGTGTATGTTGTTCGAGGTGCGTGTTTTGGGAGACTGCGGTATATTCATGTAGTGTCTTCTTGTATAGTGGAACTGTTGCCTTTTTTATAGTGCTATATCACTGAAGCATTCCGCCGAAGACACCAAGCAACACACCCCACCCGGTCACATTATACTGACAACGAGCGAACCAGTTGTCCCACTCCCTGTATGCTGAGCGCTAAGCAGGAACAGAAACTACCACTTTTATAGACTTTGGTGTGTCTCGGCCAGGGGACAGAACCCAGAGCCTTCAAAAAATGATCAATGATTTTACTGTAACCTATATCACATAAAAGCCCCGATGGGTTTTTTTTATTTACCAGAGTCAATATAGGGGGCGCTGTACTCATAATAACGGTCCAATCGGAAGCATTATAGACATATACGTATACATGGAATTAACTCGTGGGTGGATTTTCACGCTATATGTAACTCCTTTATGACTTATGAAAGTTCAGTACCATGTTTCAATATGTATGCTAATGTGAACAAAGGGAATACATATTATTGCCTATTTAAAGACAGTAACCGCTACTCTTCCAAGCATTAAAATATGATCTGAATAAGTTCATCGGGAAAACAACTATAGATTTTGTCTTTGGTTTGTTTGTATTTCTTGTCGCGTCTGCTTAACACTAATAACGCGCTGGCCGATATAGAACATCGTACATAATACCATATTATCTACCTCAATGTAACACTCGAGCAAAGACAAGCAGATGACACGGGAGTAACTACTTTGCTTCCAAAATCAATATGGCTAAGCAAATAACGCAAAAATCTGCCCTCATCGTTTATGCCCATCAAGAGCCGAAATCTTTTAATGCAGCTCTGAAGGATACAGCAGTTGGCACTTTAAAAAGGTTAGGGTATACAGTGCAGGTGTCGGATTTATACGCTCAGGGATTCGACCCCCGGGCCACCAAAGATGACTTTACAGGTTAGTAAGATGGGATGTGTATCGGATACTCTTAAATCCTTTTGATTTTAATTCATATCAAAATGGATGATCATGTTTAGTCACTCTGACTTGTATTTGTTTTTTTTATCTATTAAAAAAGGTACTACACTATTTTGAATGATTGTATATCATCCTTGGTTTTTCTTATTAATCAAGCTTAGCTCAAAATGACACATAATTATGTATACTACAAGTATAGGCAAAATATTTTCTTTGACAACATAACCATGTACGAGATGTATTGTTATACATCCTAAGCTTCTCGTGGAATTCTAGACATATATATATTGAAGTATAGGCAATAGTACAACGATAAAAGTTAATAATATCGTATGGTTTAACTCTGATTGTCGGTTGATGCCACGGATATCAAAAGGAGCATTGTTTTGCAATACAAATATTTTATTCTCCCCAGCTGAAGAGTGATATGTGCCCTGGGGTCAACTCCGCGAAAAATATTGTCCTCGTACAGGAGAGTTCTCGCACAGTATGCAAGAATCTAAATATAATTTTTACAGATAAACTTTAAAAGGACATAACTTTTTCAAATGTTCAAAAAAAAAATTAAGAAAATTCATGTGTATTGAATATTCTGGTAACATAATGAATTGGTATTTATTGTGTGGTTTAACAATGTGGTTATATTTGTATAAACAAACAAAAACTAGCACAAAAACACACACACACACACACATACACGCACACACACACACGAATAATTATAGACAATACACAAATAAACCTAAAAGGATTCAAATCATACATATTTAAGCATTTCAACATAAACATCATACAAACATTGATTGGCATATTTTAAATCTACTCAAAAATATCTTTCCAATTTATCCGTTTTTGATCAAATTTCTCAATACATCTATTTTTAATTGACAGTTTTTTCCAACATCACATTTTGTGTACAAAAACACACTCAAACCTTCCATATTTAATTTTTTTTCTTGATACAGAAAAAATGTAAAACTTCATATAAAGAATAACAAAGTTAAGCGGTATTGAAATAGTTTTAGTCTCGCCACAGAGTACTGTTTCTAATTTAAGTTCCACAACATTATTAGTTTTTTCATTTATTTTTCCTTTCATACCTTGTCAAAATTGACATTACAAAAAAACCGTGTTCAATGGTTTCAACTTCTATATTACAAATATTACATATATTATTTCAGTAATATTTATCGTTTTAAGTAATTATTCAAAGGTTTAAATTCAGATTCTTACATATTTTCTTGATGCAACCGCATATACTTCGGTAAAGAAAAAAAAATCTGATTCTATACAGAATCTTTGAAATCATTAAAAGAAAGAAATTTATTCTCTTGGTCTAATAAATCACAAACATTTTGAACACCCTTATCAAGCCATCTTTTGTTAAAAAAGATGTATTATCAATGCAAATAATAGGGTTGTAACATAAAGAAAGTCTTAAAAAAGAAGAAGTTCTGACATATACTGCTTCAGATACCTTAACCAATGCATGGTAAAACATACTTCCAAAATGCAATATTTGTTCTATAATTTTTGATAAAATCAGTTCCTATATACGATACGTATGATATTGGGAAATGTTGTGCTTCAAAAAATATTAATCCAGCATTTTCTATTATTTTTAATAGCCTTCGCATCCATGTAGATTTCAAACTATATATCAATTCGGAAATATCAACCATTTTAAGACCACCATTTTCTTAATTTGATATTAAAGTGTTTTTTTTTTGTATTTTAATAACTGGTTAATTGCAAAATGAAATTATTAAGTCAATGCCTGTTGACTTTTATGAAAACAATGCTTTCCATTGTTTAATACAAAATGCTCTTATGCCCATGGGCACACTGGTGACGCTTAAAATTAGCTATAAAGTGTACCTGTATAGACAAATCGTTTGTATTCTTTATTTCTTTGAGCCTTACAGTTCATCAGAAAACTAATTATAAAAGATTTTTATAGACCAATACTAAACACTGTTCATCTATCTTCAGTTTTAGTTGAACTACAGCAGACAAGTTGAACTTTACACTTTCTAAACTTAGTATACTGGCTGCTAAATTCAACTTCATAAAGTATAATGTAATTGAAAAGTAATCGAAATGTAATTACGATTACACAGTAAATTTTTACTGTAATCGATTACGATTACGATTACAAGTAATCGAAATATCTTCGATTACTGATTACTGTCGATTACTTTGAGAAAATTTAATTAATTACAATCAATTATGATTACACGATTACGATTACCCCATGCCTGAAATGGATATATGCAAATGTATAATAATTGATTTCAAAACTACAATTCTTTCAACAGGAGTAAGGATGACCAAGGATATGTTTATATTAGTTTGCACTTTTAATTTATACTAGTCAAAAAAGAAGATTTATTGACATATAATATGAGAAGAAGCCACCGAAGACCTTACGCATCCTGCACTGGCCTAGTGTTAACGTCATCTCCCATAATTCATCGGACGGTACCCATACAAATGTTTACATACACAGTCAATTTCTCAACGCCAAGGTATGATAACCTGTATAAATCGGTTTTAAACAGTATAATTAGTGAAACCCAAAAGGTTTTTTTTTTATAAAATGTAGGTTTTATTAGTGAATGCAGTAGGATTATAAATGATTTAATTTGTAAAACAGAAAAAGAGAATATCCCTGGCCTACTCCTACTCATTGATTTCGAAAAAGCCTTTGATTCTCTGGAATTTAATTTTACCTTCAAAACTGTATCTTTTTTATGGTTTTGGTCCTTCCTTTATAAACTGGATTAAAAGTTTTTATAACGAGAATTCATGTTGTGTGGCAAATAATGGACATTGTTCCTATTTTTTTTAAATATCACGTGGAGTAAGGCAGGGCGATCCTATCAGTCCATACATTTTCATTCTACGTGTAAAATTTTAAGTGCTACAATTAAGTTCCATCCTGATATTAAGGGTATCAAAATAAATGAGTCTGAATATTTAATCAATCAATTTGCAGATGACACTTCCTTTAATTATCAGAAGATCCAAACTCATTGAATGTTGAAAGATTTTGGTTATGTGTCAGGTCTTAAGATAAGTATTGAAACAAGAGGCCCATGGGCCTTAACGGTCATCGGACTCATGGCACAAAACAACAGTCACAGTAAAAAGGAGTGGCTAACAATTAATATAAGCAATGCAAGGAACTCCTTTTTTGAATATGTAAGTTTCTGAAATAGGTAAAGGTCTTTTGTTAAACAAACTTGGTAGCCCTTCATCCATATATGGTTTTAACCCATTCAAGGATGAAGGAGGAGTCATATTTTAAAGCCAAATTTCAGCAAAGCTCCCATTTTGGACCCCTGACGTTCTATTCCTCATGGGTCTTACCTCGTCCTTTATGAAATATCTTCCCCCTTCTGAGCCCCGCCCCTCTGTCCCCTAGGGTCTGACCTAACTTGTTTATATTAAATATGATTGTCCTTCCCCATTGATGTTTCACACAAAATATGGATGCATTAATCCACTCAAGGGTTAAGAAGGAGTAGGCTTTTAAAGCAAAATTTAATTAAAATTCCCCATTCTGAGCCTCGCCCCTCTGTCCCAGGGGTCGGACCTAACTTGTTTATATAAAATATGACAGTCCTTCCTCTACGATCTTTTACCCAAAATATGGATGAAATCCACTTCAAGGGTTAAGGAGGAGTAGGATTTTAAAGCTAAAACAAGTACATGTACTCATTGTAATGGACAATAATACATAATCCCCCAAATGACCCTCTCCCTCCCCCCATCTCCACCTGCAACAAATTAAGAATGCAGTTGCACAGTGTATGAACATTTTGAAAGAAATTTTGGGGTACTTTTACATTCAATGAATCGCAGACGAAAATTTGAAAACAGGAGGTTTGCCCAGCAAAACTCTTTCAAAATTTTTATCATACTGATAAGTATCACTTTATAACCCTTTATACTAAATTTCATTGAAATCAGATCCGAAATATAAAAACAGAAAGAATGGAAAAGATTGGAATACCAAAATCTTTACCAAAATGTTTGCATGTTGTGCGCCATCCCTTAAAACCTCTACAGACTAATTTTTGCTGAGATCAGAGACCCAAACCTGAAAACAGGACGTGGGCTCGCAGCCATCTTGGAATACTAAAATCTTTATGAAAATATTTGCATGTTGTTCGCCATCCCTTTATACGTCTAAGACCAATTTTCATTTGAGATCGGGGACCGAAACCTGAAAACAGGAAGTGGGCCAGCGGCCATCTTGGAATACCAAAATCTTTATGAAAATGTTTGCATGTTGTTCACCATCCCTTAAAACCCCTATAGACCAATTTTCATTGAGATCAGAGACTGAAGACTGAAAACAGGAAGTGGGCCAGCGGCCATTTTGGAATACTGAAATCTTAATATAAAATATGATTATCCTTCCCTAATGATGTTTCACACCAAATATGGATGAAATTAACTCAAGAGTTGAGGAGAGTAGGATTTTAAAGCAAAAATTAAGAAAATTCCCCCTTTTGGGACGCAACTCCTCAGTCCCTAGGGGTTGGAGCAAGCTCATTTATGTAAAATATGATTGCCCTTTGCCAATGATAATTTACACCAAATATGGATGAAATCCACTCAAGAGTTAAGGAGGAGTAGGAATTTAAAATTAAAATTAGATTTTTTTCTACTTTGGGACCCCATCCCTCAGCCCCTAGGGGTCGGACCAGACCCATTTAAATAAAAAAAAATTGTCTTTCCCCAATGATGTTTCATACCAAATGTGGATGAAATCCATCTAAGGATGAAGGAGGAGTATGATTTTAAAGCTTAGATTAAAAAAATTTACCCTTTGGGGGCTCCGCCCCTCTGCCCCTAGGTGTAGGACCTTTCTCATTTATATAAGATATGATTGTACTTCTCAAATGATGTTTCAAACCAAATATGGATGAAATCTATCCAAGGAAAAAAGAGGAGTAGGATTTCAAAGCTACAATTAAGAAAATTTGCCCTTTTGGGGCTCCACCCCTCAGCCCCTAGGGAACAGAGCAGGCTCATTTATATCAAATATAATTGTCCTTTCCCAATAATGTTTCACACCAAAAATGGATGAAATCCATCCAAGGATGAAGGAGGAGTAGGATTTTAAAGCTAAATTAAGAAAATTTGCCCTTTTGGGGCCCCACCCCTCAGCCCCTGGGGTCGGACCAACCTGATTTAAATAAAATATGATTGTCCTTCCCCAATAATGTTTCACACCAAATATGGATGAAATCCACTCAAGAGTTAAGGAGGAGTAGGAATTTAAAATTAAAATTAGTCTTTTTTCTACATTTGGGACCCCATCCCTCAGCCCCTAGGGGTCGGACCAGACCCATTTAAATATAAAATGATTGTCTTTCCCCAATGATGTTTCATACCAAATATGGATGAAATCCATCTAAGGATGAAGGAGGAGTAGGATTTTAAAGCTTAGATTAAAGAAAATTTACCCTTTGGGGGCTCCGCCCCTCTGCCCCTAGGTGTAGGACCTATTTCATTTATATAAGATATGATTATACTTCTCAAATGATGTTTTCACACCAAATATTGATGAAATCCATCCAAGGATGAAGGAGGAGTAGGATTTTAAAAAGCTAAAATTAAGAAAATCTGCGCTTTTGGGGCCCCCCCCTCAGCCCCTAGGGGTAGGACCAAGCTCATTTATTAAAAAAATATGATTGCCCTTCCCCGATGATGTTTCACACCAAATATGGGATGAAATCCGCTTATCGGTTAAGGAGGAGTAGCGTTTTAAAGGAAAAAGTTTACTGGCGGCGGAAGGCGGGACGACGACGGACGAATCCCGATGACTATAGGTCATCCTGCACCTTAGGGTCAGATGACCTAACGACCCAAGCAATATGGATTGGGGCGAAAAGGGTTGTTGCGAGGAAATACTGCAGGAAAGAAACTTAAGGTGGAATCACCAAGGAAAAAATTAAATTGCTAGGAATCTTCAATTATATTCCATGACAATATTGATTGGTTTTTGGAAATATTGCATACATCGGAAAAGTACCTGTCATAAAAAGTTTAGCTTTGCCCATTTTTATCCAATCTTTGACAGTCTTACCAAACCCTCCTTCAGATATTGTCCGAGAATTACAGAAATGTTTTTTTTTTTTTAAAAATATATTTGGGATTGCAAGATAGATAAAGTTAAACGTAAAGTCATGTATGGCGATTTTAATGATGGGGGCATACACGTACCTCAGGTTTCAACCTTTTGTCATGCTTTGAATATGTGCTGGATTTAAAAATTGTTAGACCCATTGAACTGTTTTCCGTGGAAGACATTAATTTTAGATAGTATTGAATCATTTGGAGGAGACAAGGTATTCGGACTAAATAAGAAGGGATTTTAGAAGTTAGTAAATATGTACATTGTAAATCAATTTTGGAAAGAAATATTTATGACATGGGCAGAGTTAAATGGTGATGATCCTCCCACAACCCCAGCCATGGTTGCATCACAACTATTATGGTTAAACAATTCTATTAAGATTGATAACAAAAATTTTATTAACAAACGTTGGTGTAAAATAAGGAATTTTTTTTCATTAAGGATTTAGTAGAAAATAACGTTTTTTAACTTTTGAAAAATTATGTGGAAAATATAAATAGATAATTTTATTGAGTTCTATGGAGTAATCAATTCAATATCATTGCAATGGAAGAAAAAAATGCTTCAACAGAATGCTGAAAATGAGTCAAATCAAAACATAGTTATCAAATATTTAAAAAAAAAGTATGTTAAAGTTACAAAGTATTTTTATTATCATCTGTTAAAATTTATACTCGAACCTCCATAAAAAATTCAAAATTCATTGCAAGAAATTTTGAATGTCAACAACCTTTTTTTAAGATTTTTTATGTTATGAAGATATAACACAAAAATCTGAGTGTACTCTAAATAAACCGCGAATTAATCCTTATAATTCAGTTTATTATAGATAATCTCTTCAATATTAAAAAATCATTTCGGGACTCTTTTGTCTATGAAATCATTACGCCTCCATCTCAGCCAATCAGAAGCAACATTACGAACGGCGACGCCATCTTTTCCTTTATGGGCTGATAAAGTAATTTTTAAGCCAATGAAAATGCTCGTAACAAGCAAAATTGAATTATAAAGCCTTAAAGTTGGTAGCTTGTGTTCTAAGTCTGGAACAGGTAACTATGCAGGTTCAATGGGCCTTCTGTCTTTCTTCTTCCTTCATCAGAACATTTATTTTCTTTCTCACTTGATTTTTTATAATTCCTTTTCATTTCTTATCAGCTTTGTTTCATTTAAAATTATCTTGGAATCTGTAATGAAAACTGATAATAATAAACCAATATGTGTAGCTGTTCTTTGTATTTATATATGTGCTCTATTTTTTTCTAATATTAAACGGGTCCATTAGCAAACCCTGATCATTTACAATACCTTAACGAAGGTAAGCATGCGTACGAACATTCTACCCTTAAAGACGAGATAATAGCAGAGGTCAACAAACTCCGTCGGGCTGATCTGGTGATCTTCCAGTTTCCCATGTACTGGTTCTCCGTTCCAGCTATTTTAAAGCGCTCGTTCGATAGGGTTCTAATTGCCGGCTTCGCCTTTGCATTACCTAACAATATATTCGATAACGGATTACTGAAAGTAAGTATTGTATATAGTACAATACATTATCCCTGCACTCTGTGTTCGTCCTCGTCTTTATTTGCCTGTATGCTGCCTTGCTTGCTCCATTTCCGGTCCTGCAGGAAGGCACTAGAACTGTGCAAGTCCTGCTGTTTCCATTCCATATCATGATTACGAATCCGTCGAATTGTGTCCGACAATTCCAACTTCAAACGCCGGTGCGAAGAGATGAAACGCCACCTTCTCTCAAGAGGATACAAATTGCATCTGATCGACCAAGAAATCGACAAGGTCCGCGCCCTAGATAGATCTCCTCGTATACCAAACCAGAATTGCCACTCAACGTGTTCCATGTGTGGTAACATTCTATCCTAACTTACCACATCTCCCTTCTATCCTTAGGAACCACTGGAAATTCATTGAGTCATCAACAAAACTTAGGCGTATTTTCCCAGAACCACCGCTACAAGCCTACCGCAGACCAAAAATGTAAAAGACCTTGTAGTGAGCAGCAAACTTCCTCCTCTTGCTCCTGCTGCACATACGGGTTCATTCCAGACATGCAACAATAAACGGTGCATGATGTGTCCATACACAGCATCCACAGACACATTTGAATGTGCTATCAACAACAGAGCATACAACATTCGACAGGCCCTGACGTGCAAATCCAGCAATGTCATTTACCTCCTCTCGTGTAGGAAATGCATAATGCAATACGGGAAACCGGTGGTCCACTCAACGTCAGAATCAACAATCACCGCTGGTCTATCAAACAGAACAAACCTGACTATCCGGTTGCCAGACATTTCAACTTACCCATCCATAGTTGGAAAGACATGCAGGTGATTGCTATTGAGCACTGTTTCTACTGGACACAAACCAAGCGTCGATCGAGAGAGAGATTCTGGATTACCTATCTACAGACCCGCTATCCCAAAGGCATGAACGAACGTTAAATATACTTATCGACATCAATTAATCACTTGCTTTTCAATTAATTATCCCTACTTCCAGCATTTTCCCGTTCTGTTCTACGCGTTTTTGATCATTTACATATGCTGCCCAGCAAAAGGCGACTAAATTTGGGACTTTGCTTCTTTGTCAACACACTGAGAAGATAGGCGACTTAATTTGCATCCTATACCAATGAGCACTATATATGTATAAATTTCGACACACATTTGACGTCACACGTGGCACGCTTTCCAGTTATCGCTCATATTTTAGCGTTCTGCCGAACAGCATAGATACATTTTTGTAGATCCGGCCTTCGGCTGCCACTGCCGAAGGGTGAATTGCGCTCCATTGTGCTATATAGTTCATTATTTGTCTACTTTGTCCCGCATTACTGTTCGTATCCTATTATGTAATCTTGTTCGTTTTGTTTGTCTTGATAAAGGGGCAGATAGCCTCGAAAATTTGACAATTTTGTTTTGTCCACACGGTTGGAATTACTTCCTTGTCCCATATTTACCAGTTGAAGTAATTCGTATCCAACAGACTTACGTTTAATTGGATCCCGTGTCATCTGGAAAATCCTGTTGATATTACTTCTTTGACCTTTGTAATAGTAGTAACATACTAATAGTAAATACACTGGTTTAAAGTGCCATCTCATTGAAATAGCATGGTCATAATAAAGTTTTTACCTGTCATCCAACACCCTTTAAGCTGCTGTCCTGCAGGTAGGATGTTATTCCTTCTGCCCCATTACATGATCGTAAAAGGCGACCTAATTTAATCCTTGGTTGCATCATGCATCCTTCCATTTTTATGTTTCCTTTTCTGTCTTATTCCTCCATCAGAACTTTTTTTTTGTTCTTACTTGATTTATCATAATTGCTTTTCCATTCTTTTCAGCTACAGATCTTTTGGGGTGTATAATGGAAATTAAGCATAATAAACCAAAATGTATTGTGCTTTGTATTTATACTTCTTTTTTCACTAATATTTAACAGGTCCATGAGCAAACCCTGATCATTTACAATACCAGTACGAAGGTAAGCATGCGTACGAACATTCTACCCTTAAAGACGAGATAAAAGCAGAGGTCAACAAACTTCGTCGGGCTGATCTTGTCATCTTCCAGTTCCCTGTGCATTGGCTCTCCGTTCCAGCTATTTTGAAGGGCTGGTTCGATAAGATTCTTATCGCCGGCTTCGCTTTCGAATTTCCTAACAATACGTACGACAACGGATTACTGAAGGTAAGTTTTTTTGTATAGTTAAGCAATTATCTCTACTCACTCTCTGTCGAAAAATGGTTCATATTTGATAGGGAACATAATTTTACTTTTTAAGATGGTTTATGTTTTTTGCCATTTCTGAAACAATTTCTTTCCAAGTAGATCATGCTGTAGATCTTGATATTCGTAGTGTATTTCATGATGATAATAAAAAATAGCAAAATTAGAGTAACTAGTGATTATGTCATTTTTTCACCTTACCGCTGATTTTAGAACATATCCATACTATATTTAAAGGGCAAAAGAGCCATTCTGTCCATGACAACATCAGGATCTGAGACGATGTATTCGGATCGCGGCATTCATGGAGACCTCCGTGTGATGTTATGGCCTATTCATGTGGGTATATTCCATAGTTTAATTTGATATATAAACCAAAGCAAAAGAATTGATTAAAATAACGATGGTGTGCTTAATGCGACACAGAAAGTACGAAACGGTATAATTGTGTCTTTCAAAAACCGGCTAAATAACACAATCATTTTCATAAACATAGAGCTTGAGCATAGAGCGATAACAGGGGATGATGCTGGTTATTTTTATACAATGCATGTAAAATATGACATGTGATAAACAAACACTACCTTGTCCTTTTCTCTTTGTTTCAGTACGGGACATTACGTTTCTGTGGATTTGACGTAATGCAGCCACAGGTTTCATTCTCTCCTGGTTTTTCACCCGAGAGTAAAAGAAAGGAAATGCTGGATAATTGGTCCAAAAGACTGGAGGGATTACACAAAGAAGCCCCACAAAGTTTTGTATCTACTGACAACTTTGATCCGCAGAAATGGTTCGTGATGAAGGACGAGTTTATAGAAAAGGAAGCTAACAACGATATAGCGCCATCTGTGGGACACCATCTTGGAAAGAAAATGTCGTCTTGAAAATGAACTGATTCTTTCATAGAATGTAATGCATCATACATCTACTTGTGTGTGATATTTTCATGTATTAAAAATATAAATCTTCCACGTGGGTATAAGACACTGCTACCTTTCATCGTGTAGTCAAAATGGCTATTTACACAATGGAAGATGAACACCTGCTGAGGAAATTACATTGTATATATATATATATAATCAAACAATTGTTTTAATTGAATTTTAATCTACTAGTCATTGCAATTAGTTACATCCATAAGTTTTCTTTATGATTAACATGGAAGCACAAATATTTCCTGTTTAACAAGGATATCTACCAAAGCCTATGTGTTTTCGTATCGTATCGAATGAACATACAATATAATTTAAATGTACACACATGAAGATATCTGCATAGGTAGTTGATTTTAGCATATTTTATTGCTTATAACAAACGGATTGGGAACAAGTTATGACAACTTATAAAAGCCCTCTCCACAACTATTATATAACAAAATTGGTGAAAGCGACATACACATGAAATATTATATTGTAATCAAAAAATATATAGAGAGAGGTAGAAAACAAAAGATATAGCGAAAGTAAGAAGTAGGAAAACAGAAAGAAAAGATTAAGACATAACCAAACTAATTTGTAGAACTATAAAGTTACAGTACACACTGATTATATACCCACTGTAGCTATTGCATGGCACGTACTAACTACACAGTCATTTTCCATCGTCAGATCAATTGTCCATAAAACACATTCCATAGATCCATCCACTGTTCACTCCAGTTCATTCTTGGTATCATATCTATGTGCCACACAAGAAAATTAAATTCAATTCAGCTAAAATTCAATCTTTTGAACCAGAAAACTAAGATAATCAGGACATACATAACAAGAGGGAGTAGTAAAGATAAGGGAGATATTTCGACGAGGTTCAGTTAACCTGTTCACGCAGAAGTGAATTTAGAAACGGTTACTGGCACGAATACATGTCTGAACAATTTCAAAAATATGTTCATTTGCAATAATTGGCAAACCAGCATTTCCAGACAAAATATGATTTAGGGATAAAGGGTTATATGGTATCAACTTGGTTAGCATTTCATGTCTTATATTTCTCATAGGTAGTTGGACGTTCTACATTTTGAGTCGATGTGGTTGCAATTTCAATGCATGGAGGTCTTTAGTTTTGTTACAATAAGATAGAGACGAAGAATAAGCGAATCTTGTATCAGAGTCAATTATCATCAGCTAGGAACAATCATAGCGATTATAATGTCAGGTTAGATTTGATGAAATCAGAGAATGTTTCAGTATGAAAAAAAAATGCATCCAATTCATTCAAGTTTCACACCCACTCTAGCTAAGAGGATGGCAAAATAACATCGACTTGGTTTGTGAGAAGGAAATGTTTGTTTAGCAAAATTTGTCATTACTTGGCGATTTCATTAACGATATAAAAATATATATAGCAATGACCCAAATAAAAAACATAACCATTTTGTTGCTCGCAAAGTTTTTTATGGACATCGGGTCTCCCCGCTTGTCTTTCAAATTCACTCGACTTTATTGCGCTTAAATAACGATGTGTTTTCATAAAGTGTAGTATGATCACTCTACCCAACCGGATGTGGGTAACTGTAGTTACGCTCTACAAATAAATTTTGTTTTGCAACTTTTCGCGGATTCACAGAGTTTGCAAACAAAAAGAACCCCATGAAATTAAAAAACATAGCGACATCGATGCTTCAATAATTTTAAATTAACCCCCTCCCCTCATCGAGATGCGGTTGTCCGTATGTCTCTCTGTCTGTCTGTCTGTCCATCTGTCCGTTTTTTCTTGCTATCACAACTTCTCAGAAAGTACCTAAAGGATCTGCCATATGTAGATTCCCTTAGGACCTTAGTTGTGCATATTTAATTTTGAAACCGAAAGAAAACCATCTTGAATTTTGATAATTAAAGTTTGTTACCACTATTTCGCAAAAGGTGAAATTTCAATTTTTTTTTACAAAAATGCCTTGCTAAGGGGCAATAAATTAAATTTGAAGCAGTAAAATATTTATAAATAGTCATTTTGCCCATTTTGGTAAGGTTTTCTCCTATTCTTTTCAAAATAGCTAATTGTTTGGAAGCCTTTTTGCATAGTTTGGAAATGTGGTTGTCGAACTTCAAAAATGAATCAATTTCGACACCTAATAAGCTTACAGAGTCATTGCATTCAATGTTCTGGTCTCCAATACAAAATGACTTTATGTTATCATGCGACTTCTTTCCGAAACATATTGCCTGGAATTTACTAGGGTTTGCTTTCATTCCATTTCTGGAGAATCAGGCAATCAAAAATTTGCTTTCATTTTCCAGGATACTTTTTAGTTGGACTGGACAGTTGCTGATGTAGGATAACGTGTTGCCATCAGCATAGTTATACAATACACAGTTTGTTAAAAAGCTAAAAAAAATGTCATTAAGAAAAAATATTAAAAATCAGTGGGCCGACTATGGACCCCTGAGGGACTCCGAGCAGCTTCCAGTCACTGACCCTGGGACCGAGCCGAATCCGCTGCTTTCTGTCACTGAGGTAGCTGCTAATAAGACTGATTGCAGCCTCATACAATCCATAGACTTGCAGTTTCCCCAGCAGCAGATTGTGGGGGATGCAGTCAAACGCCTTGGACAGATCCATCAGTATTGCACCAACACAATGATAGTTGTCCAAGCTTGACGCCAATTCCCCAGAAGCCGCAATAGAGTGGACTGGCACCCAAAGCCAGGCCTGAAAGCTGCCAAGTAAGGGTTGAAATAAGAGTTGAAAAAGTCACTAAGTTGATAATGCATGACCTTCTCAAAACCTTGGAAAGTGTAGGTAAGATACTAACAGGTCTACAGTTTTCTTTTTTCAAAGGGTCGTTTTTTTTATAAATAGGTTTAACCTGTGCCTGTTTTAATTTTTCCGGGAAAGTTTGACTAGAAATGCAGTAGTTAAAAAATGCGGATACTGGAGAGCTCATGGCCTGGGATTCGGCTTTAAGTATCTTAGCTGAGATCCAATCAACCCCTGTAGATTTCCTAGTATCCAGACTAAAAAGGAGTTTTGTTACCTGTGCATCACTGACCCTTCCAAATGCGAAAGATCTTTCATCTGCAATATATAAGCTGCAATATATAAGCTGTTTGATATGGTTGGGTGGTCCGAGAAATTTTGTTTTTCGTCAAGGTCTGTCCCGATATAATTTGCTATATTAATAAAGTAGTTATTAAAAACATTACAGATTTTTGTTTGATCAGAAATGGCTCCCTCTTCTTCTAGTACAATGTTCTGTTCACTTTTACATTTATTTGATAAAAAGGGTTTCACTGTTGGCCAAAATTCTTTAGAGTTTGGGCCTCCACTACATCTCTCGAAAAAATAATTACGGATGGAGAGTCTCTTGATTTTGACAACATGGTTTCTCTGTTGTCTATAAGTTTCCCAATTTTCTAAACTTCCTGTACTTATTATGAAGCATACGCTTTTTGTATATAGCTTTTCTTAAAGTACTGTTTAAAATGGAGGCTTATTTACATTAGGCTTCTTCTCTTTCACCGGTATATGTTCATCAATAACATCTTTAAGTAAACATTCATGAGTCCAGTAAACATCATCAGCATCATCAAAGGTGAAGGCAACATTGAAGGGTATATTGCCTAAATCATGGTTAAATCTTGCCTCGTCAAAGTTTTTATAGCTACGAAATTTGTGTTTTTCCTCTTGGATTCTAAGAGCTGTCCCCTTAATGACTATGCCTATAAAGTTGTGCCAATCAGTTATGCATGTAGTGAAATAAAGGGGGTTAAAACATAAGTTAGGCTGGTTTGTCAAAATGACATCCATAATAGCTCCACTAGTACATAGAAATTCTTACTGATTCTCTTACATGTATGTATTTTAAGTATACCCTGTTAAAGGTATAACTTTTAATTTATAGGTCTTTTTAATCAGATCAACTTCAATTTACTTCAAACTGTGATATGATTTCCTAACATAATGAAATAGCTCTCCCTTCCGCAAGTCTCTTCATTTTATCTGCGACATTCCTTCGGGTGTCGTCCCCCTAGTACGACTGAAGAAAGACATTCTATTCGCGTCTGCTTTAGATTGATAATGCGTTGGCCGATATAGAACATCGTACATTCTACCACAATATCTACCTCAAAGTAACACTCAAGCACAGTCAACCAGGTGAAACGGCAGTATCTACCTTGCTACCCATTTAGGCACAGCTGGTATGTGCTAGTAGTAGAAAATCAATATGGCTAAGCAAACAACGCAAAAATCTGCCCTCATCGTTTATGCCCATCAAGAGCCGAAGTCTTTTAATGCAGCTCTGAAGGATACAGCAGTAGATACCCTGACAAAGTTAGGGTACACAGTGCATGTGTCGGATTTATACGCTCAGGGATTCGACCCCCGGGCCACCAAAGATGACTTTACAGGTTAGTAAGATGGGATGTGTATCGGATACTCTTAAATCATTTTGATTTTAATTCATATCAATATTGGATTATATTGTAACCTCACTCTGATTTATATTTGTTGTGTCGTTCAAAGAAAAAAGGTACTATAACTTTTTACATGAGTGTACATCATTCTTCTTTGTTAATCAAACTCAACTCAAAATGACACATAATGATATATGCTTCATGTTAAGTATTTTATTGACTGTAACTTTTGATTGAGAACATAAACATGTACCAGATGTATTAGAATGCATTCTCAGCTTATCGATGAATTCAAGACTTAATTTCCAAATGTAAGTATAGACAATAGTATAACAATAAAAGCTAATAATATCGTATGGTTTACCTATCATTAACGACGTATCCACACTGCTACTATTCACTTATAGATGAGATAGTCATGGACAACGCCGTGTCAAATTGCTCGCTATTGATTATGCCACCTCACACCTTATTTTACTAAAATCCCTCATAATCGGAACAGTAACTCAACCAGCGAGTACACAATAATATCGGGAAAAAAATTGGTTCTTATTTTGGGTTTTTGTTTCATGTTGTTTGTTGATTTTTAATTTAATTGGCGGATGTTGACAGATCGAGGATTAGGGCCACGTGTTTAAAAAACTAAATTCTTTTTTTTTTCGTGTTAGCAATTCGAGATTTCGAGATACTAACTCTAAATTTCGAGATACTAACTCTAAATTTCGAGATACTAACTCGAAATTTCGGCTTACTTACTCGAAGTTTCGGCTTATTAAATCGAAATTTCGGCTTACTAACTCGAAATTACAATTGCGACGTACTGACTGAATCCATTTACTCCAGTGTTACACGATGGACGAACTCAAAAATGCACTAATTCTGTGATAAGGGCCACATTTAGGTTTCATTGATTTGTGTGCTATTATATAATATTGAGTTGATGATATACAAATAAAACGTATTTCATGAAGGTAAATATATTTGGTATTTTTGTGGGAACTAGAGCTTAAGAGATTATACGCTGGCAGATGAGAAGTGTTCGCATATTCGTAGTAATTTGGTTTAATGTGTATACACATAGTGTTCAGAGCTGCTTAGGGGTTATTTAGAAAACGAGTTAAACCTGCCAGACGGATTAAGAATTATTTAGAATTGATTCAGCTGTAGGGGTAAACGGTACAGGGTTAACCACTCCCACTTAACTACTTGTTTGACCAAGGGAAATAGTTTTATGCTGTATGTTGTCAATTACGTCGAAATTTCGAGTAATGTATCGAAATGTCGAGTTAATAACATAAAAACGAATTTAGTTTTTTATTCATCTGGCCCTTATCCTCCTCTGTACTATAGATCTGATGTGATAAAGTAAATAATGACACTCAAAAATATTGTAGCTTGCAAGTGTATTTTTATCAAGAGCTCAAATGAGACGTTAAATCGATTTTTTAAACCATAATGTAAGTTTTGCGTTTTAAATAAGACATTGGCAGAAAATATGTGTTCACTATTTCACCTTAATAAAGAATAGATAAAAAAGTTATCTGAAACATTAATAGATAAAATGTCAATCCCGCCATAATTGTGGCAAAAGTGTAGAGTTTAAATATTCTAATAAAATTCTATAACAAAAATGACAGAAAACTATCTAGTCCTACGGTATATTGTTTCAATACTGTGGGCGGTTTTGACCAGGTACTACTCTCTTCCTTCCTTTAATAAAACATGTCTACATGAATTATCATTGGTGTTTATTGGATGGAAAGTAAAACAAATCCAACACTTTACACACACGCTTTAGATATACACTTGTGACCAATTGGAATCCAGCTGCCCACCCGTCGCATTTCAGAACCTTTGTTCACGTGTATGTGACCCTATTAAGTCCTGGCCGTGATAACCGAAGGCTAAAACTATGGAAATCCAGAAGTACTGTACAGCGGTACCGCTTATTATTTAGAAAAACTTGTAACGGTAAATAGTTTGGATCCCTTTGATCTCCCACACAGCTCGGCGACGATCAGTTTGCAAAACTTTTCTGATTTGCCAACAATCAGGGAACAGTATCGGTGTGAGTGCAACACTTTGATTGACTAACAATTTTGATTGTAGGACCAACGTTTTTACGGTAAAATCCATATCTTTTTTTTTTGCTTTTCAATTGTTTGGATGATATTCAAATGTTCGCATTCGCTAAACGCAGCGTGCAGTTTGTAACCAACTTCCTTTTATACGTAGCATAAAATAGGAAAATAATATTTTACTACCATATACATATAACAATTATTGAAAATTTGCCTCAGATTTTAAATTAATTAAAGAATCTAATACACCAGACGAAAATGCTTTATAAAAGAAAATAACTTTTGAACAGTTTATTAAAGATAGTTCAACCAATCATTTTTGTTGATCAGAAAATTTGCGAATATGGAACTTTCGGAATATCAAAAACATGATGGAATTTTAACATTTTCTAACAAATTACATTCAAATATCCAATATTTTGACAGTAATGTTGCATGTCTGCCAAGGATATTTCATGCAGAACTTCCTACTTACAATGTAAAATAGATATGTATATTGTCCCTGTATGTTTGGTTACAGATTTCAGCCTGCAAAATGCATTTTAAACTGGATTAAAATCTAGGCTATTAAGCAGAAATTCAAATAGTGTTTAAATGTCCGCCATAAGGAAGAGAGAACAGCAAATCATTAATTTTTCTGGTATCGGGCAATTATATATTTGGTACAAATAAGGACGTAGATCACTTCTAAAGTCATGTTACAAACTATTAAATTGGAAAAAAAATGCGACGAACAGTGGCCCCGCCTTCTTTCCAAAATATTTGTCAATCAAAGTGTTACACTCACGAAGATACTGTTCCCTGATTGGTTGGTTTAATAAGACAAATGTCCTTGTGCATTATTATATGCACAGGCCATAACCATCCTATCTCATAATGTCTGAACTTGTGAATAATTTTATATATTTAATAATTATATGTTAGTTGGATATTTATTAATAAGTAAATATAAGAGTAAAGTTTAAAGAATCGAAAATTGTTTAAAAATTGGTTTATTAACACACAAATACAGAATTATTGTTCAACTGGGTTCAATCGGAATCAAGGATTATATTATATTCAGATTGGATCCTACGGTCAAAACAGAGACTTAAATTTTATAAATGTTAAATCGTTTAGACTTTCCAACGAAATGATGAATATCTTTAAGCATTTGCTTATTTGTATTAATATCACAACTATTGCATCCATATAAAAATGTATCAACGCTAATGTGGTTATGTGTATTATTGTATCTGTTGATGTTTTGGAATAATTCATTGCGAATATTAATGTAAAGGGGACATTCCAAAAAATAATGAGAAACTGTCTCAGATGAATCAGAACAACTGCATGATGGGTTATCAGTTAGATGATCATGATATAAATCAGACTTTAAATCACTACAACTACAGGTATTTCTAAGTTGAGTAAGTATGATATTTGCCCTCCTTTCCCCTTCAGATTTAAAAGTATCTACAGAAATCATATCAGTAACTTTAGTTTTATCTAATAGATGTTTGAAACTTGCAAGAGAAGGAGAGTTAAAAAGATCTTCATCTGAGGTATTAACTGTGCGGCACATGAATGGAAAGAAGCTATCATAGTAATTGTTAGTCCTACAAATTGGGGGATTAAACTGTCTTGTGTGACGACGAGAGCAGTGATTATTGTTAGGATTATTGATAAAGGGTATTAGAATATCTTGTAAATACTGAGGGGATATATTGTGCATTATTTTATGATATATTTATGTTTTTCTCTTCTGGCAGCCACAGATTCCCAACCAGTATAAAGTTTATTATGAGAAGTGCCTGATCTTAAGCCTGTAATTATTCTTGCTGCTTCTAGTTGAATTGATTCTAAAAATTCTGAAGGTTGTTGAGTACAGTAATCCCAAACAATGTCAGTGTATTCTAAAATTGGCCTAATAAATGCTGTAAATAAAGAAATTAATTTTCCGACTCACTTTAGTTTCAATGAATTTATAGAGATATAATTGACAGATGTCGCAGATGTCATATTAGACTGAGGACAACAGGAAAAAGACCAGGCGCATTATTATGATAACCCTATTACGTAACAGAAAGGACAGTTTAGCTGAACTGATACACCTACAAATGTATACGAGAAATGTTGACATGTACTGAAAAGCTGGACACCTGACTCTTTAATTATAAACATTGAACACATGAACAATAATACTAGCTAACTGTGATGTCTGAGACATATGTTTCACAAAGAGTCTTTTGAGTAAACTTATGTCAGTTGAATTTGATCAAATCCAATTTTACCACTTACGTGTTTTTTTCAGAATATTCCATATGATATTTTTTTTGTCAAAATTCAATATAACATTGTATACATATAAAGTGGAGTGAAATTGCTTTACGTGTTTTCTGAAGAGATATTCCCATCTATACATACATAAGGCATACAAAACAATAGTTTTACAGACCACCAATTTTGTGTTGTAAACGAAGTTTAGAACGCATTCATTCATTTTTGTCTGTTCATTTGAATGATTTTCACAGCTTAATTCCTCCAACCTAAAACCCGTGTGAAACCTACCTATAATTGACGGTGATGATGGCATTACCCTATATCTATAGCTAGTTAATAACCAGACGTATAGTGGTACGTTTGTACTACTGCTGATAAACACGTTTCTATGACAGAGTTGTTTAAGCCTTTAGATATCCTCTTAAGTTTCTAGGTGATAGGAGAGTATAGGAAGTGAACTTCTATCTGCAATATATAAAATCCGAGTGAACATACTAACAAATCAAGGCGATAGTAAGTGCGGTTAATTTGCGGTCAATAATGTGGCTTCTGGCTATTATCTAATTTACAAATCAACAAATAATGTTAGACTTCTTTGGTATATTCTCGCCATTCATGAAGTATTCTCGGTCTACATGAAACTAAAGAAAAAATGGTTGGGTTTTCATTTATGTACAATATTTTCTATAATATTTTCCCTTTTTGTCTCTCGATGTTATGCTAAAACTTACACAAAGTCATTGAAGGATAACATAGAACTGTCCAAACAATGTCAGTTGATGCCACGGATAGCAAAAGGAGGATTTATTGACATATGATACTTATTACGACAAGAAGCCGCCGAAGACCTTACGCATCCTGCACTGGCATAGTATTAACTTCATCCCCATATAATTTATCGGACGATACCCATACAAATGTTTACATGCAGTGTCCGTTAAAAGACGGTATCGGGAGTTGTAGGATGAAATGAGTGTTGAGTGCTACTCTATTTGTATGTGTCGAATCAGGGCTTGTAATGTTTTCTCTTCTTTGTCTGTTGCATTGCTCAATTAGTTTAATTACTTTCTTCATTTTTTTCCGAATGACTAGATTGCTTGCTTCCCTTTTTTCTTCGATCGGTTTGACGTTGCGCATAATGTTCGGTCGCTTTTATGTAACGTCATTGAATGTAAAAACGTCATTTTTTATAACGTGACGACCGCGATTGACGTCATTTCCGACATTCGACAAACCTGCAAGACAAAAAGAATTCAATTTTTCGAATACTTTTTTGAATTTTCAGTAGAAATTTCGCACACGTATATTTGAGCAAAACGTATTGTTTATTCTGAATAGAAAGCATTATTACTAATATAAAGTCATTTTCCAACGTCGTGAACTTGCGTGATAGAGCAGTCAATCAAAAAATTGCATTTTGTGTCATTTTTGAAAGTCAAAGGTTTTGTTCGATAAAAAAGTAAAACGACGTCGCAGACTATATTTTCTCACATGTTATTAAAATAGACAAAACCGTATTTTTACATAATCAATTCATGTCTCTATGTCATGAATTAGTACCGCTTTGTGCTGTGTGTATTTGTGATTTTTCACTTTTTTATCTTTTCCCTTCGCATCTGTTGATCGGCAAGTCTGCAAACAAAGTCCATCATTTTGAAGTATGACGTCACAATTCATTATAACATCAGGACGTCATAATAGTGCATTTTCGGGGAATCTCTGTGTCAAATTTTACCGCCATGTGGTGTTCAGTTTGACCACAGTGGCACTTTGACTGAAACCGCATAGAGATGCGTGTTACACCTGTCTTAAGAAATAGATGCAGAACCCAAAAAATGATTTATTCCGCTCTAATTGAATAGATTACCAGCAATGCTAATGTGGGCATCCCATTGAGGATGCCCATCACTTCTTCTTTGCATGTAATAATTACGCTGACCAGAGAAAATTCAATTATTTCGAACATTAAACAACTTCATTCCTTTAGACCTGCAGCTACTACTCTCTCTGTCTCTCTCTAAAATCTTGTAAATATGTATATTTTTTCCCTTTTGTATTCTTTTTTATTTAATTAATTATGATTCTGTAGGGAGAGGGCTTCATATAAGTTGGAAAACTTGTGCCCAATCCCATTGTATATAAAATTACACAATAAAATATGTTAAAATCCAACATCTGTCGCGCCAAAAAAGTCATTTTCTCGCCAAAAACGCATGAAAAGAAGAAAAATATTGCAGACACTTTGATAAAAATCCGGGGTTTTATTACATAAATTATATAAGGGCACGGTCGGGACCATGCGATCAGTTCGATGAATGGGGGGTATTCGAAGAATGCGAGTTCGAGTTAGAGGGGTTATACTATATTTCTAAGTTGAGTAAGTATGATATTTGCCCTCCTTTCCCCTTCAGATTTAAAAGTATCTACATAGATCATATCAGTAACTTTATTTTTTATCTAATAGATGTTTGAAACTTGCAAGAGAAGGAGAGTTAAAACATTTTCATCTGAGGTATTAAATGTGCAGCACATGAATGGAAAGAAGCTATCATAGTAGTTGTTAGTCCTACAAATTGGGGGATTAAACTGTCTTGTGTGACGGAGAGAGTAGTAATTATCGTTAGGATTATTAATAAAGGGTATTAGAATATCTTGTAAATACTGAGGGGATATATTGTGCATTAATTTATACATCATGATATATTTATGTTTTTCTCTTCTGGCAGCCAGAGATTCCCAACCAATTTCAGTATAAAGTTTATTATGAGAAGTGCCTGATCTTAAGCCTGTAATTATTCTTGCTGCTTCTAGTTGAATTGATTCTAAAAATTCTGAAGATTTTTTAGTACAGTTATCCCAAACAATGTCAGTGTATTCTAAAATTGGCCAAATAAATGTTGTATATAAAGAAGTTAATGTTTTTCGACTCACTTTAGTTTCAATAAAATTATAGAGATATAATTGACAAATGTCGAAGATGTCATATTAGACTGAGGACAACAGGAAAAAGACCAGGCGCATTAGTATGATAACCCTATTACGTAACAGAAAGGACAGTTTAGCTGAACTGATACACCTATACGAGAAATGTTGACATGTACTGAAAAGCTGGACACCCGGAACTTTAATTATATACATTGAACATATGAACAATAATACTAGCTAACTGTGATGTCTGAGACATATATTTCACAAAGAGTCTTTTGAGTAAACTTATGTCAGTTGAATTTGATCAAAGCCAATTTTACCACTTACGGTTTTTTTTCAGAATATTCCATATGATATTTTTTTTGTCAAAATTCAATATACATTGTATACATATACAGTGCAGTGAAATTGCTTTACGTGCTCTCTGAAGAGATATTCCCATTTATTCACATAAGGCATACAAAACATTAATTTTACAGTCCACGAATTTTGTGTTGTAAACGAAGTTTAGAACGCATTCATTCATTTTTGTCTGTTCATTTGAATGATTTTCACAGCTTAATTCCTCCAACCTAAAACCCGTGTGAAACCTACCTATAATTGACGGTGATGATGGCATTACCCTATATCTATAGCTAGTTAATAACTAGACGTATAGTGGTACGTTTGTACTACTGCTGATAAACACGTTTCTATGACAGAGTTGTTTAAGCCTTTAGATATCCTCTTAAGTTTCTAGGTGATAGGAGAGTATAGGAAGTGAACTTCTATCTGCAATATATAAAATCCGAGTGAACATACTAACAAATCAAGGCGATAGTAAGTGCGGTTAATTTGCGGTCAATAATGTGGCTTCTGGCTATTATCTAATTTACAAATCAACAAATAATGTTAGACTTCTTTGGTATATTCTCGCCATTCATGAAGTATTCTCGGTCTACATGAAACTAAAGAAAAAATGGTTGGGTTTTCATTTATGTACAATATTTTCTATAATATTTTCCCTTTTTGTCTCTCGATGTTATGCTAAAACTTACACAAAGTCATTGAAGGATAACATAGAACTGTCCAAACAATGTCAGTTGATGCCACGGATAGCAAAAGGAGGATTTATTGACATATGATACTTATTACGACAAGAAGCCGCCGAAGACCTTACGCATCCTGCACTGGCATAGTATTAACGTCATCCCCTTATAATTTATCGGACGATACCCATACAAATGTTTACATGCAGTGTCCGTTAAAAGACGGTATCGGGAGTTGTAGGATGAAATGAGTGTTGAGTGCTACTCTATTTGTATGTGTCGAATCAGGGCTTGTAATGTTTTCTCTTCTTTGTCTGTAGCATTGCTCAATTAGTTTAATTACTTTCTTCATTTTTTTCCGAATGACTAGATTGCTTGCTTCCCTTTTTTCTTCGATCGGTTTGACTTTGCGCACAATGTTCGGTCGCTTTTATGTAACGTCATTGAATGTAAAAAACGTCATTTTTTATAACGTGACGACCGCAATTGACGTCATTTCCGACATTCGACAAACCTGCAAGACAAAGAAAAAACGCAATTTTTCGAATACTTTTTTGAATTTTCAGTAGAAATTTCGCACACGTATATTTGAGGAAAAATGTATTTTTTATTCTGAATTGAAAGCATTATTACTAATATAAAGTCATTTTTCAACGTCGTGAACTTGCGTGATGAAGCAGTCAATCAAAAAATTGCATTTTGTGTCATTTTTGAAAGTCAAAGGTTTTGTTCGATAAAAAAGTAAAACGACGTCGCAGACCATATTTTCTCACATGTTATTAAAATAGACGAAAAACGTATTTTTATATCAACAATTCATGTCTCTATGTCATGAATTAGTACCGCTTTGTGCTGTGTGTATTTGTAGTTTTTCACGTTTTTTATCTTTTCTCTTCGCATCTGTTGATCGGCAAGTCTGCAAACAAAGTCCATCATTTTGAAGTATGACGTCACAATTCATTATAACATCAGGACGTCATAATAGTGCATTTTCGGGGAATCTCTGTGTCAAATTTTACCGCCATGTGGTGTTCAGTTTGACCCCAGTGGCACTTTGACTAAAACCGCATAGAGATGCGTGTTACATCTGTCTTAAGAAATAGATGCAGTACCCTAAAAATGATTTATTCCGCTCTAATTTAATAGACTACCAGCAATGCCAATGTGGGCATCCCATTGAGGATGCCCATCACTTTACATGTGATAATTACGCTGACCAGAAAATTCAGTTATTTCGAACATTAAACAACTTCATTCCTTTAGACCTGCAGCTACTACTACTACTACTCTCTCTCTCTCTCTCTCTCTCTCTCTCTCTCACTCTCTCTCTCTCTCTCTCTCTCTCTCTCTCTCTCTCTCTCTCTCTCTCTCTCAAATCTTGTAAATATGTATATTTTTGCCCTTTTTGTATTCTTTTTTATATTATTAATTATAACTCTGTAGAGAGAGGGCTTCATATAAGTTGGAAAACTTGTGCCCAATCCCCAATCCCATTTTATATAAAATTACACAATAAAATATGTTAAAATCAAACATCTGTCGCGCCAAAACAGTCATTTTCTCGCCAAAAACGCATGAATAGAAGAAAAAAATATTGCTGACACTTTGATAGAATTCTTGCCGTTATTGAATAAATATATCTATTCCATTAATATAATTGCACCTATATTATTTAAAGATGCTCCACCGCCGACAGAGCATAAATGATATTCATCATTTGAACAATAATTGGTGTTTAATCGTGTGTATATATATGCCTAATTAACACAAAAATTAATATAAAATAATTTATTTCGCCTTTGATGCGTGCACAATCAGTACTTCATTCCATATAGGATATAGTGCCACGGAATTTTTTCGGGATGCAATTAATTATTTTTTATATTTTTATCTTGAAGTAAAATTAGAAGCTCAAACTTTTCAATAGTGGTAATGGTGTAAAGTAAGTATTTTTAGTAACTGAAGAAAAATACTTAATCGTCTGCTCCTGTTTTTGATAGTGAAAAAATACTATTTGTCGGCGGTGGAGCATCTTTAACTGTTCAACGCTTTTTCCAGTGAATTCCGGTGTGACGTAAAAGTGACCAAATATTATGCGTTATGTCTCTACGTGCGTTCCTCATGTACTTTCTGTATTCGTCCTCTTTGTTTGCCTGTATGCTATCTTGTTTACTTCATTCCCGGTCATGCAGGTATGGCATAAGAACTGTGCAAGTCCTGCTGTTCCCATTGCATATCGTAAAAGGCGACTAAATATGGGATTTTATCTTCTCTTCCTAATTGTATTTCTTTTTCCTAAAGTCTCCCTGGACACTGCCTCACTTTTGGCTATACCATTATGTATGTTTTATGATTGTGTGTATGTGAGGAAAGGGTTACTGTGGTATAGTTATTTTGTTTCCCTTTGTAATAGTAGTAACATACAAATAGTAAATACTCTGGTTTAAAGTGCCATCTCATTGAAACAGCATGGTCATAATAAAGTTTTTACCTGTCATCCAACACCCTTTAAGCTGCTGTCCTGCAGGTAGGGTGTTTTTCCTTCTGCCCCATTACATGATCGTAAAAGGCGACTTAATTTAACCCTTGGTTACATCATGCATCCTTGCGTTTTTATGTTTCATTTCTGTCTTATTCCTCCATCAGAACATGTATTTTCTTTCCTACTTGATTTATCATAACTGCTTTTCAGTTCTTGTCAGCTACAGATCTTTTGGAGAGTAGAATGGAAATTAAGAATAATAAACCAAAATGTATTGTGCTTGGTATTTATACTTCTTTTTTTCTAATATTTAACAGGTCCATTAGCAAACCCTGATCATTTACAATATCAGAACGAGATTAAGCATGCGTACGAACATTCTACCCTAAATGACGAGATAAAAGCAGAGGTCAACAAACTCCGTCGAGCTGATCTTATCATTTTCCAGTTTCCCATGTACTGGTTCTCCGTTCCAGCTATTTTGAAGGGCTGGTTCGATAGGGTTCTAATTGCCGGCTTCGCCTTTGCATTTCCTAACAATATATTCGACAACGGATTACTGAAAGTAAGTATTGTATATAGTACAACACATTATCCCTGTACACTATCTGCCACATACATTGATTCCTATATAATGGGGGCATTAATTTCATATGGTTATATTCTTCGATCTGTCTGGAATATATTCTGACCAAGGAATCACGTTGTAGGTCTTGCTATTGATTGTTTATTTCATGATAATTTTGAAAATGTCAAAACTAGAATTATTAATGATTGTACACAATGTTTGATGACAAAATGTGGTCACCTAACCGCTGCTTTTAGAACATATTAATACTGTATTTAAAGGGTAAAAGAGCCATTCTGTCCCTGACAACATCAGGATCCGAGACGATGTATTCGGATCGCGGCATTAGTGGAGACATCCGTGTGACATTATGGCCTATTCATGTGAGTATAAAAACTGAATCATAGACTAATCGAAAGAATGTTTAAGCGATTGAAATATCGATTTTGTAATTAATGGCTTGAATTAATGAAAAATTGTGGAGTTATGTTTCGGTTTAAAATATTTATTTTTTAAAGCTTTTACATTGACGTACAGGAAGTACGTGCTGGGTCCAGTTTCATGAATATTCCTTAACTTTAAAGGCCCATTACCTCTCCGGAGCAAAATATAAAGGTTTCTTAAAAAACATTGATAACACCAGAAAATGCTTACCGATGATCTAAAATAAGGTTACGACACCGAACATATGCAAGATTGCCTGCGTAATGTATGAAAACAGTGGAGAGTCAATTCGCTGTTTTGCCGTCTGGCGCAGTGATAGTCAACTACCGCGCGGTATTTAGGACGACGGCGGGAAACATAATACGACCCGCGTTATGAAAATAAACATTTTATTTATTTTAATCAAATCGTTCAGAAGGTGATGATAAATGTAGTATTAACGGTGAGTTAATAATTTTTAGGACTCTACAAAATTATCGATCTTGTTTTACATTCCCATTTTAAAAATTAAAAGCCGTTTCGGAAAGGTAGTTGGCCTTTAAGAAATTCCTAAAATTAAAATTCTCCATAGGAAAGCATTACATTTTAAGGAAGGCTCCTTAACTTAAGAATTTTTCTTCAACTTTTGTAATTCTTTCCTATGGAGAATTTAAAGTTAATGAATTCGTTAAAGTTAAGAAATAAATGTTCATGAAACTGGGCCCAGGTATAATTATGTCTTTCAAAAAATGGGAAAAATATCCAAATAATCCTAGATCCTAGGTAATGTAATCCGCATTCTCCCTCCACCACCTATAGGGTGTTAAACATAACGGCCAAAGTCGCAGCATTCAATTCTATAGATTGTAAATACATGGATAATTGAATCCAACATTTTCCCCGGTCATGACTTATGTAAATCTTCTATGAGTTGAGAGATTCAATGAGAATTAGGTACCGATATATAGCATTTGATAAACAAAACCTACATTGTCATATTCTCCATGTTTCAGTACGGGACATTACGTTTCTGTGGATTTGACGTAATGCAGCCACAGGTTTCATTCTCTCCTGGTTTTTCACCCGAGAGTAAAAGAAAGGAAATGCTGGATAATTGGTCTAAAAGGCTAGAGGGATTACAAAAAGAAGCCCCACAAAGTTTTGTATCTACTGACAGTTTTGATCCGCAGAAATGGTTCGTGATGAAGGACGAGTTTATAGAAAAGGAAGCTGACAACAATATAGCGCCATCAGTGGGACACCATCTTGGAAAGAAATTGTCTTCAAAAAAATGAACTGATTTTTTCATAGAATGTAATGCATAATACCTCTATTTGTGTGTGATATTTTCATGTATTAATATATTGATGTATTAAAAATTATAAACCTTCCCCGTTGGTTAGCCTTTGTGTTATGAAAGACTGCTACCTTTCATCGTGTTGTCAAAATGGAAGACAAAACAACTGCTGAGGCAATCAAACATTTATTTTAATTGAACTTTAAAAACTTGTTATTGAAATTATTCACGTTTAGTGTCTTTATGATTAAAATCATGATTACCACGCAAGTACAACAATGTCCAGTTCAACAAGTATATTATCAAAGCATATGGTTTTAGTTTCGAGTGAACATACAATATAACAAACATATGAAGGTGTCTGCATAGGGAGAGTTGGACGACACGCCACGATACATAACAAGCATCTACATTTTGATTCGATACGTTAGCTATGCATGCACGTCTTTAGTTTTGTTTACGATAATATAAATGTAGAGTCACAATTGAAGTCCATGTATGTCATTGTTTTTATTTTTATCTCTAGCTCCCCCTCCTTTTACAATGTTCGGACTCCATTTAAAAAACGATAAAAATCGAACATTTCTGATGCATGGCCTTCTTGAATTTGGCAAATTTAGTTGATTTTATCATATACATGTTTGTAAATGTGTAGATACTCGCTGTTTTCAAGGGTTTCTTATGATAATAATATGAATTCAAATCAATAATAATAATTAGCTTTATTTAAAATGATACATATAAGTTATAGCAACAACATATCACAGTCAAAACAGTATCATTATAACAACAGCACAAGGAACTATGAATGCTAACATAGCAAAGTGTAAAAATCCCCTGAGTATACTCTAATAAAGCATATAAAATATACAATTTTAAAAATATTTGATATAAAAAGCATATTTAAGAGTTCATAAAAGTAAGGAATAAGTTTGTCTCGAAAAATAGTTTTTATAAAGTTTAAATAATGTATCAAGGTCTTATACAACCTGTTTTCAGATTAAGCGGCTTAAATGTTTTTTAAATACATGACATTGAATAATTTTACTTTATTTTCAAAAAGCATATATCAAAATCGGAAGTGTATTTTCTTTTATTGATATATAAATTAAAGTTAGAATGATATTTTACCCTCAAAATCGTTCCTATACTGAAAAATTAAACTTCTATGTTTAATAATTTAGGAGTATATATGTAGAGGAAAACCCTTTCGCACATACAGGGATATATCTGCTGATGGTAAAACTGACGGGGTTGCAAATCTCTCTGAAACATGTTTCTGATAATTGTTATATAATTTTAATTATGCTTGATAGTAAAATTTGTATATCTTTTTGGTGATATCGTATCGCTCCACTAAACAGATACATGTTATAAAGTACGTCATCAATATCTACTGAAGGGATTCAATCACTAATCTCACTCAATAGATAAATATTTTAGGCCATGGGCTAGGTGGGTCCCACATGCACCCCACCCCCCACCCCCCACCCCTCCGGTTGGGATGAACTTCCGGTTATGACGTCATCAAGATGGCCGCCATCTCGAATTTCACAAAAAATTGCAAAATAGTCATAACATTAACATTTTTCAACCGAAGTAGACAAATGAGGTATCAAAATGACCACAATAGAACAATAAATACATATCAGGACCAAAACATCCAATATATGTAGTGATTTCTACGCAGGAAATGAAAAAATCTGATTTTAAGCTCAAAAACTGGTGATTTTTCAGCAAATTTTTCATATTTGGCTTGGCGCAGCAAAAATGTTTCCCAACAGCAAACTATTATTTCTAATAAGTTTTTGACCACTTATCAATTAGTTTAAGCAACAAAAACAACAAAAACCAATGTTAACATTGTATAAGTTCCGGTTATGACGTCATTAAGATGGCCACCATCTCGAATTTCACTAAAAAATGAAGAATAGTCATAACACTGATATTTTTCAACTAAAGTAGACAAATGAGGTATCAAAATGACCACAATAGAACGACAAATACATATCAGGTCCAAATAATCCAATATATGTAGTGATTTGAACGCAGGAAATGAAAAAAAATTACGATTTTAAGCTCAAAAATGATAATTTTTCAGCATTTTTTTCATATTTGGCTTGACACAGCAAAATGGTTTCCCAACAACAAATTATTATTCGTAATCAGTTATCGGTTAAAACAACAACAATAACAAAAATATATAGAAATGCCAAAGAAAATTGTTGTTATACAATCATTTGGTTTACAAAACATCACCGGATGCGGCACATGATTGTTATTTTTTTCCAAACCGCTGACACTACAGTTTCCTGGTGTCTTGGAATTTCCTGAATATAACATTGGCTATTGACGATTTATGTCTTAACAAATTTGAATTTAAAGTTGACTGAATACCTAAATGGGACTTCAAAATAATCCATTTTCATGTTCGAAATATTGTAGACTAGTAGCCTCTCAAACTGAATTATTACAGCAAAACGCCAACTAATAGCTATTGGATATTAATTTAAAATTGCGTAAATACCATGACACTTTTCGAAACGTGTTGTGTCTTTTAGAATGAGAACACCCATTGTTTATTTCCTGTGTATAACGAAAGGAAATATAAGATGGTTACTACAGTGTCACATATTTCTTTCACTAGTTCTTAATGATAATCACTTTCGTTGTGCGTGCTTTCTGGCCAGAGTGTCGTCTTCGACCTCGATGACATGGTGTGACATTACGATACCCGGTTACCATCGTGGTTCTAACTTGCCAACCGTCCATGGTCAGAGTTAACATCAGAAACATCGGATTCAGGGATGTGGGAGCTCTTCCTGTTTCCAACCTAGTTTCACCTAGATTTACATCTCGTATATGACGTTCCAGACTTGCCCGGCATGATGGAAAAGACACCAGATCCACACTCTGCGGAGGGTTGAGTTGGTTCTCCTTAATTCGTATGAAGCACAATTCTTCATTCTTGTTAACCTCAGTGACCATAGGTAGCACAGGTGGATTCTTTGAGGTCATAAATGAGGTCTGCAGTGAAGTTTCACTCTCTGCCAAGTCTGGAAAGCACTGTAGAGAACTTTTTACTGGGGAGTCTTCAATGGTCTCTTTACCCATACACCAGATGTGACACAACCAGCACCTTCAAGGGAGTGGGAAAAGTCAGACCAATGAAAAAACATTTAACATTTATGGCCTCATTAATGACCTCCAATACATCACCTGTGCCATTTATGGTTGCACGAGGGTTAACAAGATTGATGAATAGTACTTCATACGAATTATGGAGCTATGTGCTAAGGAGAACCAATTCCACCATTGTAAGAATGTGGATCTGGTGTAATTTCCATTATGCCGGAGAAGTCTGAAACAGCATATACGTAGGATATGTTAGAATCTGAAAGAGATCCCACATCCCTGAACCTGTTGTTGGGTCATAAAAGATGACAGGCTAGAACAACACTGGTAATGTAGTGTCACACCAGCCCATCTACATCGAAGACGACGCTCTGACTTTCGACGAATTGGATACTGATATCTCGATTACTCTGATTCGGACTGCATGTACCAGCTACCAGATATGCCGAGTCTCTTCAGTGGATAGTGCAGTGAGACGAGAAAACACGCACATTGATAATGGTTATCATTGAGAACCAGTGAAAGACATACGTGACATTGTAGTAACCATCTGACATTTTGCTTATGCTATGTATAGGAAATAAACAATGAATCTGCTCATTTTCAAAGAAACAAACGTTTTGGAAACTGTTAATGATATTAACGGAAACACAGGCTTAGCTTTGGTTACATTTGTTACGCTATCAGTAGGTGTTGTGCTGTAATAATTATTTTTGAGAGGATGCTAATCTACAAAATTGAGGGTATAACAATAATTCTTTTTTGCATTTCTGTATATTTTTGTTGTTGTTGTTATTGTTTTTACTGATTGATAGGAGTTTAGATAACTGATTACGAGTAATAATTTGTTGTTGGGAGACATTTTTGCTGTGTCAAGCCAAGTAAGAAAAATTTGCTGAAAAATCACCATTTTTGAGCTTAAATCTTATTTTTTTCATTTAATGCGTACAAATCACTACATATATTGGATTATTTGGACCTGATATGTATTTGTCGTTCTATTGTGGTCATTTTGATACCTCATTTGTCTTTTAGTTGAAAAATATCAGTGTTATGACTATTCTTCATTTTTTAGTGAAATTCGAGATGGTGGCCATCTTAATGACGTCATAACCGGAACTTACACAATGTTAACATTGGTTTTTGTTGTTGTTGTTTCCACTGATTGATAAGTGGTCAAAAAACTTATAAGAAATAATAGTTTGCTGTTGGGAAACATTTTTGCTGCGTCAAGCCAAATATGAAAACTTTGCTGAAAAATCACCATTTTGAGCTTAAAATCAGATTTTTTCATTTCCTGCGTAGAAAACACTACATATATTGGATGTTTTGGTCCTGATATGTATTTATTGTTCTATTGTGGTCATTTTGATACCTCATTTGTCTACTTCGGTTGAAAAATGTTAATGTTATGACTATTTTTCAATTTTTAGTGAAATTCGAGTTGGCGGCCATCTTGATAACGTCATAACCGGAAGTTCATCCCAACTTATGCAATGTTAACATTTTAATTTGTGATCAGTGGGTCATAAGGGTTCAGAAAAATATTGGTTCGGAGGTTTGGGGGGTGCATGTGGGACCCTCCTAGCCCATGGCCTATTTGGTATGTGGAGCAATGCGCATAAATAAAATGTTGTTGCATACCATAAATACTTCATTTGGAATTACCTCACAGAAATAGATACTGATATCAATAAGAAAAAAAAGATAACAATACACATATCCATATAATAGCTATTTTCTGATTTTCCACTATAATTATTGGTCAATGGGTGGTCACGTGAGGTTCGATATATAGCATATAGACTAGTGTTTTCATTTGTAGTATATATATCCATTTAGTGACGTTATAATCGGTTTGATGATGAGCTTGTCAACTCTATTGCCCAATGTTGAGAGTTCTTCAAGGTGCCGTCCTATGGCCATTGTCCTTCTTATAATTGTAATGCTCATCAGATAATCCTTTATTGCACAAGAAGCTACATATCTTATGTAAAAATAAAGCGCTTTTGATTCTGTTCATATGGTGTTAGGATAGATTACCATAATATGAACCTCAACAAATGTCCATAAGTGATACACATGACATAATGAAAAACTAAGATGAGTTAAATATCTTATTAGTTAAACATTATGATAAATTAAATATTAATATTTAACATCAATGTAATGCCCAAAGTTTGTGAAGTATACCTTCAATATTTACACATATGTCAAATATATAAATTGATATAAGATAACAAACATTGATAAATATTAATATTTTGAATTGCGAGCAGTGTCATAGCTGATCATTAGGGGCTATGGAATATGGTTCAACCAAAATTCAATAATTATTTGATGTACATATAATTTATAGGGATAATTTTTGGGGAATTTTCTTTCCCAATCGGATATTATCCCCTTCCCCATCTATATCCCCAAACATACTTTTTTTCTGTCCGTCATTTCATTCTGCAATTCACATTAAATATCACTTTTCAGGCACATTCAATTCATTTAATGTTTTAGATATAATGTTCAAGGAAATTACCTGATTTTTTATGAGTTTTGTATGGTTCATTGAAAGATCAAGATAATAATATAATGTCATTTCTGAATAGCATTGGCCTACATTCACACGACGTGTATGAATACTGGGGCAAAACACACGACTATACATTTGATCAAATGGTCTAGTCTTTGATTTAGAAGACGTTAAGTGTCTTCAAGGGCGAATGAGTTTAATGTCATTAAAGTAAGTGGAATTATATGATTCTGTGTTGTGGTAAAGATTGATTGGGTCCACTGGTAAGTTTAGTGTCCATTGATGTACTCACATTCCCCAAACTCATCAACGAGTATAACTGTGATTGTCCTGAAAAAATTCAAAACAGACATCGTGACAGGTTCCATCACTTTAATTCTTAGCTTCAGATGCCCCTATAAACACACAGAAAATCTTCTCATGTGGTTCTATCAGTAAACATTAAATTTTGTAATAAATTAGGATGTCTGATTTTACAATAATTTAAATAAGAAAAATAGTCATTTTTAACACAATTGTCTGTATTTCATATTTAATAATACTAATAAATCAGTCCATTATCCACTTTAATTATATTTGAGGTATGGCTTATTTTTAGTAAGCAAGGCACTACAGGTAAGTTGGTTTGGAAAACATTTTTTTTCATATCCCTAGTTGATATATCTGATTTGGCTAAAAGGGAAAAGATCTATTTCACAGAGGGAATGAAAAAAAAACCTTGGGAATGCAACACAATTACGGGACGTCATCAATACATGCGGCACACTTTGTCGATGACGTCATTAATTGATGCATATTAACGTCAAAAAATCATCTCAAAACTAAAATTTCTTCGTTTGTTTTCTGATCATGTGACGTGGACAGTAATTTCTACACCATAAGACAGAGATATTCGTACTTCTAGTGAGAGTAACATTTCTCTTTCTCCAGTTCACTGATTTGTGGCCGCTTTTAACAGTGAGAGATTACTGGGTTTTGACAAAGTGGTATTATTAATCTATCTATCGTGTAAGATTTAGGCTGATCAGCATATATTTTGAGTTATCTCTGTCAACACGTTAAATTTACATATCAGTTTCATGTGCATAACATGAAAATGGAGACAACGTTACGACATACATACATTACAGATGCTGGTAGACTCACATGCTACATATGATAAATATAAATATCAAGAAAACAGTGACAAAGTAAAGAACAGGTAAAATAGACTCATATGGAATGAGAAAACATTTTAAGAATAACAGAATGTAGCGATAAGGCCTATATTCAAAAATGATTGAAATTCAATGGGTTAACCGTGTCTTTGAAAGCTCAAATGGACAAGGAACCTGTCTTGTATATCCCGTATTTAATCGAATTATTTAAGATCTTTCATATTCTCATATAGTATACAAGATCTATTAAACCTGTTATTTTTCATCTAGTCCAACACGAGCAAAAGCTGAAATACCAGTTGATGTGGACCTCTTTATTTTTACATTAAATGATTGAATGAAAATTCCATCGCTTATCGAGCACCTAAAACACCTTGATAAATAAGTTTTGAAACTAGCCAAACCTGCCTATAAGATCGCTAAAATCAGAAAGTGGTTTTATTACACGAGTGGTCTTTATAAAGAGGTGGTCGCTAAGGTAGGTTTTCTGTAATATGGATAACACTTAATAATGAGATTATCACCAATAACTACCAACCTTGCTCCGTGTCTGATGGTGGGGCACCACACAAATCTGGAGCTCCGTGATGGACTCACGGTATCTGGGACATTGCATTCGTGTGCCTGTGTTGATAACTGTTTGCCATCTGGGTGTCTACAATAGATAGACAATAAGAGTAGTTTTAATTGATTGCTCTTATGTTTGCAGGAAATATTCTTTTAATAGTTTTAATCAGTTTAACTTCAATTTTCAGTTCATGTTAAATTCTCTATAATCGTAAATTTAAATCAGTGTCTTAGGGTGCGTAAATCATCGACGTGCATGAAAATCATTTTTGTGGTTATGAGATGCTTCACGTTGAATATTTACGACGTATCTATCAGTTATTTTCACATCCAAACTTTTGTAACGCTACTTTGCTGCAGGAGGAATCAGAGCTCTCACTGTATTTGTAAAATTTCTAATTCGAACTTTTAAGATTATGGATTACCAAACGTTTTAATTTTGAATTAATTGGTTTACCCCCCCCCCCAAAAAAAAAATCCACAGTGACCTCTTTTTAATTGACTCTTGTGCCTTCTAAAGCTTATATTAGTAAGAGTTATGGACTTTGTTTTATGTTCAGATCAGGAGTAGACACTGAAGTAACTCTATCAAAAACGTGAGCAAACGAATTAGTATTTTTCTTCAGTCACAAAAGATAGTTATTTTACACCATTACCACCATTGAACAGTTTAAAGTCTAAAGAACTGATTAAGCAAAATAAATTATTTTATGTTATTTTATGTGTTAATTAGACAAATATATACAATTGATCACCAATTATTCTTAAAATGATGAGTATCGTTTATTCTTTGTTGGCGTTGGATCATCTTTAACTAGATCAGCGATTTAATGGCTATAAGTAACCTTCCTGTACAAATATCCACTGGAAATGCGATTTCCATAATAACAAATGTTTAAATGATAAACCAACATTTGCTTTTGTTTGTCATAGTCATGGTTACACACAAAATCTGAGAAATCATTAATCTATTTCTAATACCAAATACTTCCACAAATTTGTTAGTAATCCCCGATGTTCAGACTGAAGGATCAGTAACAATATTCATTACTGGATTCGATCCTTTATCTATTATGATATAATAAGGTATTTTTCGTACCTGTAATTACCCTGGAGCCGGATAGTGACTACATGCCTCTCACCACATCTTAATTATAAAAAAACCTATTTTTTCTGAACCCTTATGACCTATTGATTACGATATCAACGGGTAACATTCCACAAACTGGGTTGGACTTTCGGTGAAGACATTTATAATTTAAGAAAATGGATGAAAACAACCATACCAAGCCCCAGTAAAAATCCTACCACAAACGAAGAGTCAATCAAAAATGGTCATGAAGGTGTTCTTACCTTCAAAATATTAGGTTTTCTTTTCTTACCCGTGCATTTTAAATTGTGAATGTTTTGCTATTTTTGTTCAACAAAGTGTGAATTGCCATATATTAAATGACTAATGACGTTGAAGTATGTCGATAAACGTAGTTGCCAGGTAGCTGTAAAACAAATTATATTAACAAAATCTGTAAAAAAAAAAAAAAAAAAAAAAAAAAATTATTGGAACGAACTATCCATGCTTAAAACACATTCTAGATAGGTTGCCAGATATGGAAATCGTTCCATTTCAAAACTTGTTTTCATTTTGACAATATACATAAATAAATAAATAAATAATTTATATATATCAAATCAACACATGATAATACATAAAAACCACAATAGAAACCTAAATCGCTATCAAATGCGTCCAGCCACAATTGACTTATTAGACACATGGGTTTTGGCCTTAGCATGTTCAGTGACAGTAGCAATACACATCTCAATCCTAAAGCTAGAGTAATTAAATTATTTTTGATCAGTTGATTTAGATGAATACTCAATAAATTAATATGTTAGAAAAAAGTGTACACTATTTCATAAATCTGTTATTTCGTATATTCGTAATAATCGATGTTTTAACGACTACGCCAAATATTCTCTTTTTCTCGCTTCGGTGATATCAAGTGACAATTTACATACTTTCATTCATATACTGTATGTAATTCTGATAAATTCCTAAAACTGTTTTTAATACCAAATACTTCCTTAACAGGTCCCGTTTGTAATACCTATGATTGATCAGTAACAATAATCAATATTCAATCAGTTAATAAGTCCCGTATGTCATACGTGTGATTGATCAGTAACAATATTCACTACGTAAATAAGTCCCGTATGTCATACGTATGATTGATCAGTAACAATATTCACTACGTAAATAAGTCCCGTATGTCATACCTATGATTGATAAGTAACAATATTCACTTCGTTAATAAGTCCCGAATGTGATACGTATGATTGATCAGTAACAATATTCACTACGTAAATAAGTCCCGTATGTCATACCTATGATTGATAAGTAACAATATTCACTTCGTTAATAAGTCCCGAATGTGATACGTATGATTGATCAGTAACAATATTCACTACGTAAATAAGTCCCGAATGTCATACCTATGATTGATCAGTAACAATATTCACTTCGTTAATAAGTCCCGTATGTCATACGTATGATTGATCAGTAACAATATTCACTACGTAAATAAGTCCCGTATGTCATACGTATGATTGATCAGTAACAATATTCACTACGTAAATAAGTCCCGTACGTCATACCTATGATTGATAAGTAAAAATATTCACTTCGTTAATAAGTCCCGTTTGTAATACCTATGATTGATCAGTAACAATATTCACTTCGTAAATAAGTTCCGTATGTCATACGTATGATTGATCAGTAACAATATTCACTACGTAAATAAGTCCCGTATGTCATACCTATTACTGATAAGTAACAATATTCACTACGTAAATAAGTCCCGAATGTAATACGTATGATTGATAAGTTACAATATTCACTTCGTTAATAAGTCCCGAATGTAATACGTATGATTGATCAGTAACAATATTCACTACGTAAATAAGTCCTGTATGTCATACGTATGATTGATCAGTAACAATATTCACTACGTAAATAAGTCCCGTATGTCATACCTATGATTGATAAGTAAAAATATTCACTTCGTTAATAAGTCCCGTTTGTAATACCTATGATTGATCAGTAACAATATCCACTACGTAAATAAGTCCTGTATGTCATACGTATGATTGATCAGTAACAATATTCACTACGTAAATAAGTCCCGTATGTCATACCTATGATTGATAAGTAAAAATATTCACTTCGTTAATAAGTCCCGAATGTAATACCTATGATTGATAAGTAACAATATTCACTACGTAAATAAGTTCCGTATGTCATACGTATGATTGATCAGTAACAATATTCACTACGTAAATAAGTCCCGTATGTCATACCTATGACTGATAAGTAACAATATTCACTACGTAAATAAGTCCCGAATGTAATACCTATGATTGATAAGTAACAATATTCACTACGTAAATAAGTCCCGTATGTCATACCTATGACTGATAAGTAAAAATATTCACTACATAAATAAGTCCCGTATGTCATACGTATGATTGATCAGTAACAATATTCACTACGTAAATAAGTCCCGTATGTCATACCTATGATTGATAAGTAACAATATTCACTTCGTTAATAAGTCCCGAATGTGATACGTATGATTGATCAGTAACAATATTCACTTCGTTAATAAGTCCCGAATGTCATACGTATGATTGATCAGTAACAATATTCACTTCGTTAATAAGTCCCGAATGTGATACCTATGATTGATCAGTAACAATATTCACTACGTAAATAAGTCCCGTATGTCATACGTATGATTGATCAGTAACAATATTCACTACGTAAATAAGTCCCGTATGTCATACCTATGATTGATAAGTAACAATATTCACTTCGTTAATAAGTCCCGAATGTAATACGTATGATTGAACAGTAACAAAATTCACTACTGGAATCGATCCTTTATTTATTGAGTATATTATAATACGGAGTTTCATTTAACGTAAAAAGATAGTGACTACTTGTACATGTTTTTCTGAACCCTTATAATATTTGTTTACGAAATCATTAGGTAGCATTCAATAAACTGGGATGAACTTCCAGTAAGGACATTCATAATTTAGAAAAATAGCAGGAAACACATTAAAAAGGGGAATTTTAATTTATGAGGATTCACTTTAGCATGAGTAATCGGTTGATTTCAGAATTTATAAGGATTATTGTTTCAGAATCTACAATTAGAAGACATAAAGATTGATGGTATGCTGTTGTGGTGAAAATATATATATATTTTTATAAAGAAATTTAAGTGGGTATGCCAACCCACATTCAAAAGTATACCGAGATTTACAGACTTTCACGATTACTAGGAATAAGCTGTATTCAGTAGGCGATGTTCAAATTGGCCATCAGCGTCGATATCATTTCAGTCGTTTTCCGATGTAGAAATCACTTACTGTGCTTTGTGTTGATATTCTTATCTGTATATAGATGATAGTATACAATTATCGACCTATTTTCAAAGGATACGGTGAGTATCAACCCGAGTAAGTGATATATCCCGAGGCCGGAGGCCGAGGGTTATATCATTTTCGAGGGTTGATAACTCACCGTATCCACCTGAAAATAGGTCGATAACTGTTTTAAAATATGACACTGCCATTACATGATATTACCCCGGCTCTTCAAAACGACTTAACTACAAAAAAAAAAAAAAAAAAAAAACAGGACGATAATTGCAAACTTTCTGTTTACAAAAGAAGTTACATGTAGTATATGGTAAATATCCAAATGCTTCTTGCTAACGGTTTAGACTGGTAGACCCGGAATATTGTATCAACTGCTGCCCGTCTGGCATTCTTGAACGTTTTTCATAAATTGAAGTTTGCAGTTGATCATCGTTGAACATGCCTTCCGCCATATATATAATGTTGCCGACTATAATAATGAAGTCACAATATATTATCCCGACGTCATTAAATGAGTGAAACTCCCGTTACGCTATATTTGGGTACGACTCGACGTCAAAAGTGATTATGACGTCACAGCTCAAGGGAGTTTTTCTCGATCTATTTTTGACACAGGTTATGAACTCGCGAGTCCAGTAACCTCGAGTGGTTTTTGCCGCCGATTTCGGGGTTGATATCGCAGTTGATGAATACTTCTGAGAAACGTATTAACCAATAAAACTACAGCAAAAGCACCAGTCATATAATAAAGTATAATATATAATATCTGATTAACATAACGAATCTCGTATGGTTTAATATGTAGATATGTAAAGCGGGCCAACTACCGAGTTTGTGTTCAAGATGGGGCGAATACAATGTAGGTGATATCACACATTTCTAAAGTGAAATACCCTAGCTATTAGATTGAATGATATCATCTATTCGAATTGCAGATTCCACTGATCAATGAATCAATCTAAATTATATGAATGGGTCCCAGAAAAACAAGATATGCAATCCTGAATATTTTATAATTTTTATTTATAACTCGAAATTAAATTTCCTGGCAACGAACTGTATTCATTACATTCATTTTTTTTATCTCTTGTCATCCTTGAGGGTATTGCACAAAGATGGCTTCAATAACCCATAGTAAACAAAGCATTCGAATGTCGAAAACAAATTCTGCAATGGACATCATGGCAACCAAAACAACGTTGTGCTCATATATCATAAATATTCTTCATATTTTGTCTTTCACATTTAGTCTTCCATAACGGCATGGTGTATGAGTAATATTTAGTCTGGTTGGAACCACAAGTGTGTATATGAATTATTAATGTGTATATATGAATATTCGAATGTGTGATATCGTCTATTCGAATAGGTGTTATCATCAAATGGTATTGATAGTAAAACGGCATCACATTGTTGCTGAATTGTGTAACCTTTAAGTAGAATATCATATTTCAAGACAATCTTCTCGAGAAAATATTTACTACACTTGCACAAATTGTTTACGAACAATACAACACATAATATTAACTTGTATGAATCATCGCATCAAAATGCGTTGTACTATCACTAAAAGTACTTAAAGATGAAATGTAGCTTAGAAACCAAACTATTATCAATATCTATGGTAAATGGGAATACATCTATTGAACACATGTTTATATTTCCTGATATCAAAGAATTTGCTTTATACAATGGTGTTTATTGATATGGTAGGTTAACTATTTAATGTTGTTGTGGGTTTTTTTTTTAACTTTTAAATGCCAATTTGAATTATTTCACAATTCTATGCAACTTATTACAAATGATTAAATAATAAATAGACAAGATTAGTTTATATGACTGTGAGGAAACGGTAGATATGGTAAGATTATTTTACTGATATTTTATAATCAAGCCATAGAACAGAACAAGGTTGATAATCCTAAATACTTGACAGATATAAACACAACTATCTTGTGTTAATTTATTACCATCCGTGAATGTCTAACTACATTTGATGAATCGATATTAAACTAATACATGTATAGAGATCATTTCTAAGACATTAATTGGGGAATACTATAAAACTTCCCACGAAAAGATTGTCATGTTCAGAACATTGGACTTTAGTCATTTTTGGCCGCCCATATCAAAATTACGTATGAAGCGTTTTCTAAGGTTAATAGATTAATCTTCAGCATACAATATGACCAATGAGTTTCGTAAAGGCATCATAAAAATAGAATAGTTAAAGCCTACTTGTTTTTTTTCCATTAATGTAGTTGTGGAAGAAATAGAGGTCGTTAAGTATCGACTTCAACATTAGCACTAACCGTAATAATTATGACAACGTTGTTATCTGGTAACTTTTAACATCATGATCAGTAAAGGTATGAAAGTTACATCCGATGTCACAGTTGATAAATCCTACTTTTTCTTGCTACTGATATATTTAACATTAAAAGTGTTTTAAAAACAACACCGCCTTATCTTTTGTTTTTCTCCGTTATTTATGAACTGTTAATATGCCTTTACCGCCATTGTATAATCCTAAAAGGCGACTTTTGGGATCTTATCACTTCTTCCTAATATCTCCCTTGACACCGTGTCACTTTTAGCTTAGACCAAGTCCCCTGGCCGAGACAAGCCGTAGTCTATAAAACTGGTAGTTTCTTCTCCAGCTTTGCGTTCAGCATAAAGGGAGTGGGACGACTGGTTGTCAGTATAATGTATATGTGCTTGTTACGTGTCTCTGGTGGTCATTGAGGTAGCAGTATAAAAAGGGCATCTGTTCCACTATTGCATAGAGACACGACAAGAACATATTGCAGTTTCCTAAACAGATAAACAAGCTCGTATGGAACACATAGCATACGCGGGAAGTCGTCCTTGAATGACCTTGACTGGAAATACAACGTTTATCTAATTACCCAACAAATTAACTGACCCTTTTATGGTAGTAAACATTTGTAAATTAATTATGTACCGCCCTATTACCCCGGTCATTTTAAGATGCAATCCTCCCACTCCATTTGAAATCCACATGGGGCCAACTTCATGAAAATGGATGTTGGCATACATTTTTTGTATTTGGCGGATGGACTGGTGAGTATATATGACTGTCATATGAATTTTTTTTCCAGAAAATACGAGATTTGAAAAATTATTTAAAAAATCGGGATTTTTACTATAGTAAATATCCCGATTTTTTAATAATATTTCAAATCTCGTATTTTTTGAAAATAAATCACATGACAGTCATATATACTCATCAGTCCATCCACCAAATACAAAAAAATGTATGACAACATCCATTTTCATGGAGTTGGCCCCCTGTTATGACATCTACGCAGGATCAGAAACTACCAATAAACTCAATCTTCCACAACCTAGCTTCCACTTTGGGACGAATGGTCAACTCGAGCCCCGTACTAAGTAAGTGGGGTTGTGTCAAGGGAAATGTTGGGAGAGGGTCAGTTTGGAAGAATTGAGGAAAAAACCAAGATCCCATATTTTGTTGTCTTATATCATCATGTAATGGGGAAAGCATAGCATTCCTTCAGAGCAAAGTCTATATTTGGAGTATGCTTCATATATTTGGTACATTATGTCATTTTCATAAAAAAAACATCGCAAAAGCTCTTTAATCCTTTAATTTTTAATGAAAATTGATGAAAATAATAACTTGGAGATATACATTATATATCATTATCTATATAATTATCTTACCATTATCTATATAATTATCTTATCATTATAATATCTATATAATTATCTTATTATTATCATGAAATACCGTTTATTGTACCAATTGTATTTCAGTAAAAATAGCTTTTAAAGTCATTATAGTGATTTTGTGAATTTATAGTTATGCTATCCTGATCATTTTTGTGCTAAAAATTGATTGCGCTCTTCATCATTCTAAACAAACTAAATAAAAGATGACAAATTACTTGTCGTACATGTATATCATTACACAAATAAATAAATCAATAACATTTTCAATTTTAAGTCTTCAATTTATTCCCAACTTTGACATCTTATACACTATGTGTACCAGTAGAACATTCAAATCATGACTGCTGAAAACATAATCTAATAGTATATTTATAGTAACACCTTTATTTATCCATTCACACAAGATAATCTGTAAGTTAGTAAGACTCCTTTAAAATTTGTTATCATGATTTAAGATGCATTTTTCATTTGCAAAGAATGTAAAATTGACATATATATATACATATATGAGGCAGGCATTTTACTTCACCAACAAATGGCTTTTAGCAATAATCATAAGTGAAAAGTCGGGTTTTTTTTAGTAAAAATTGACAAAAGGACAATGCAACACAATCTTCCATAGGACATTTCAACATACATGGAATTCGTTGAATAAATCATAAGTACGTACCTGGTATACATATACATTGTATTGAGAAATTATCCATTCCTCAAATCACCCATCATACAAGTCACCTTATAGAGTATAGCTAGATAAAATGCGTAGAATGGGAAATAACTCTGACAGGAAAAACAGTTTACACTTTTTGTTAAAAATGCTCCACCGCCGACAGAGCATAAATGATACCCATCATTTGAGCAATAATTGGTATTTAATCGTGTACATATATGTCTAATTAACACAAAAATTAATTTAAAATAATTTATGTCCCTTTTGGTGCATGCTCAATCAGTACTGCATTCCATATAGGAAATAGTGCCACAGATTTTTTTGGGGATGCAATTAATTATTTTTAATATTTTTATCTTAAAGTAAAATTAGAAGCTCAAATTTTTCAATGGTGGTAATGGTGTAAAGTAAGTAATTTTTGCAACTGAAGAAAAATACTAAATCGTCTGATATTGTTTTTGATAAGAGAAAATTACCATTTTAGGGAAAGGACATGCCTTAACAATCCTTAGATTTTATCATTCAAAACTGTAGTAAATTAACAGGCTTGTAACGACCTTAGAATTTGAATATAACAATTCAAATATATCACACTGCACTAACGTTACTACATAATTATGGTATAATTAATGATGATGTTTTATAACCTTTTTACGTATCGGTAACAATATTTTCATATCACATACCAGAATATTATAATTACTGTACCTTCATGTATAGTTTATAATGGATGTTTTAGTGAATATAAACTGAGCATAGTAACAAATGCAAAACATGTAAAACATAGCCAATATATAGCAGGAATGTAAATTTAATGATAAAATATATCTAATAAAATTTAACAAAATATTTTTTAAACCTTTGATCTTCATCAATGTCATAGTGATCGAACTGTAGTAGCTGTGTATTTTACATCTGTGTTAGAAGGTTTAAGCATAACCGCTATGAATGTGGCTTTCAAGCTGACTTGGAAAAAAGAAACATACAAATAATTAATTTCCTTTCATTCTAACAGCATTGATATCAATGGCACTCAATTTTGTTGGAAATAATGTTTGCTTAAAGAAATTAAATCAAAGTGTAGAGGTTTCCTTACACACAGACTCCAAAAGATGGAGCCGACTTGTGAACTGAAGCATATGCTTTAAAGGCCCACTACCTTTCTGAAACGGCTTTTAATTTTTAAAATGGGAATGTAAAACAAGATCGATATTTTTGTAGAGACTTAAAAATTAATAACTTACCGTTGATACTACATTTATCATCAGCTTCTGAACGATTTGATTAAAATAAATAAAATGTTTATTTTCATAACGCGGGTCGTAGGAGGTTTCCCGCCTTCGTCCTAAATACTGCGCGGTAGTTGACTATCACTGCGCCAGACGGCAAAACAGCGAATTGACTCTCCACTGTTTTCATATATTTCGCAGGAAATTTTGCATATGTTTGGTGTCGTATCCTTATTTTAGGTCATCGGTATATATTTTCTGATGTTATTAATGTTTTTAAGAAACCTTTATATTTTGCTCCGGAAAGGTAATGGGCCTTTAAATATGTGTAAATAATTGTTAATAAATGCTAATAAACACTTTTTAATTTTGACCGAGACACATTGTATACATGCTTCTCCTTTAGAACACAAACAAATATTTCTATCCATAATCCACATCCATTATCCATAATTAGTTAAAACATTTTTCATTTACATATTATAAAGACAATAACATAAAGAGACAAAGAGTTGTTTCCCTTTTATAAAGACTTTTTCCATAAACTCAGTCATGACAGCTTTATATAGTTGCAGGCATATCTGGTACTTATCTTTTTGCATCATCAACACGTGACAAATACACACCCATAACAGACATTCAATTTAAAACATCAATCAATACAGCACATAACATTCAATCAATCAACATTTTGAGTATCAACAACCAGGTACCACAGTCTATTTGATATAATTTCTGTTTTTCTTACAACAGATATCTGCTGTTGTGAGCAAACACTGACATTGCCATTGATACCTCCAAACAAAGGCAAATCAACTTTTCTCAAAATAAAAGATGTTAAAGTGGACAATGGGGTGTTTTTATGAACAATAGAATAAATAAAATCTCATCGTGTAACTCTGTGTCATTGTTTGAACTTAAAAATCTCAGTAAATATTAGAATATTCACCAACACAGCTAATATAAACATATTAAATAGAGCACATAAAATCATCACATCAAACTCATATGTACTTATTTCATTTATGTTCCATTTTACATCTATTTTACATCTCTTAACCATAATCTAATCCAGATGTTTTTAACATAGAAATTTTGACATTAAGCATATAATCCTTTAATATTCAGTGAATTCTAAAATGTAATATTTAATATTACACTTAATTTCATTCGCAAATCTTCATTTTTATGTATTCTTAATGATCATTCATTAATCTGGTATTGACAAGTTAATTATTGCAGAAAATCTCCAAGATAAGCATTTCCAAGAAGATACTCTTCCCTGAACAATCAATAGTCATACATTCATGATATCAAAAACATACATTCTTTTCTATTTATCAAACAAAAATTAAAACTGTCAAAACTTGACTCACAATTTACACAACCATGTTGAATGCATTGAATAAATATTTTAGGTATGATAATAAATTTAAATTTTCAAATAATGGCTTATCTCAATTTGTTCACTCATTCATCATCTAGATTACATTACAAGTTATCTTGAGTAGGTATGCTAAGCGAGATCAACCATGACTATGAGTATTCCACCATATATTATTCCACAAAAAATATTAGCGAGCATATATGCCTGGTGTATTAAAAACACCCTTTCTATTAAAAAATAATTTATATCACTTTTAAAAGAGCTAAAATTATACATATGAATTTGTAATTCTGAAATCAAGATAATTAAGGAATTCTTAATAATCCATTGAAAACATTATTTACTTAAACCAACACCATTGCATATAAATAGTATACCAAAGAGGGGCGTGTCAATAGCTCTCACAATGTTAATTTCATTTCTTGTGTGAGCTTATCTAGGTGTCATTTTTATTTCAATCCATTCTTTAAATATATGTTTATACATGTAACTATCCAATTAACAAATATCATTTACAAACACACCATGTACATTTGAATTTTTCAAACAAATATTTTCCCACAATCAACAGTAGTAACGTACCATATTGGATTTCCAGCATGAAACAATGAAGATGATGTTATGGTATTAAGATATAATGAATCAATAGTATCATTAATAAATATATTAACAATTTATATACATCTTGAATTACAAAAAGAATCAAGAAAATTTTTCAGCGAAATATGGATCATGAAAAGTTCATCCATCCTTGATACTCCAGTGGTAATTACTATCATTGACGTTATATCCACCCCTGGACTATCTAATTCATGTATCAAAACATCATACATTTAGCAATATATTGTTAGTCTGCTGATTATATAATCACTGTGATATCAAGTTGTTGATACTTAAGGACTAACTTAAATTGGTTTAATTTATCTTTTGAGTTTAAACTCTCTAATTCTCAGCAAAAATATATCGTTATTATGAGCTCGAGGTTATTCAGATATGTATATGCACAGTATCTGATCTATCAAATCTTTCAGCTGACAGTTTACGTTTATTTAATTCTTTCATACACACTTACATATTTACATATATATCATCTTTTGATTTTGTTTGACAGCTGCGCAAGTCATGAGGTTTAATGATGCCATTCTTACGGAATTCTAGTGAGGTGTCTCACTTAAAGTAAACATTTAAGAGTAGAAACAAAAATCACCTTATCTTCCATCTCTTTTACTACAGTTATTCTGGTAATTTTCCCATGACTGATTTTTTGTGATTTCTTCAGGATATTTTGTTGTGGTCCCCAAAATTAGAAAATCAAGTAACCTGTGACTACTGTAAAACATGGTTATAACAAAGAAGCTATACTGTGAATTCATGGTCATACACACACTATTTTCATTCCTCATCAAGGTTCATATATGAAGTTGTTTGTAATGTGTATCAAGAAATAAATATTCATAACAAAGTTATTTTATTTCTATCTTGATATTACCTAGTTATAATCATATGTTGCTGTATATGTTATGTGAAGTCATAGCAATATGGCAAAATTCAAATTATTTCATTTTAACATTTTAAGTCAATATTTAGAATGTACACGGTACCAGTTTTAAACATTTTGTAAATCTAGTCTTTTCCTTAAAACAGATTTGTACTCCTGATTATTGAGTGCTATCAGAGTCATGGTTATATCATGACTTTCAATGAAACAAAGGAACGTTTTCACCACAGTACATGTCTTGTAATGACGTAATATTTAAAACAAGTATAAAGGGTAGATAACTCTATGTTAATTCAAAGAGCATTTAATGCATTAAATTGGTACATTCATCTAATGCATTGGTACCTACATTCATATACATGACGTCACAGGTGAGATCATATTAACTATAACATATTTTTCAAAGTTTGGCTTCAACTATATAGAGGTAAAATTGGCAAAGAAACAAAAATCATCATTTCTTATTTCAACAGCTATATCTCATAAATTCTGAGGCAAATTCAATATGTGCTCTCTTTTCAGAGAAATCTTCCCAGAAGATTTTCAAGCTCTTAGATGGAAGATATAGAGCTTCCAGAAGCAGAAGAGCTACAAAATAAGTGACTGAAAAGTTTTATTCTAGTATCATACAATAAAAGTGGTACGGTGATGGTTACACTACAAATTAACATCAAACTTAGTCATATATACTGGTACATGTTTAAAAATATCAGTTGCACAATTTACATTGCTTTTTTCTTAACTTTTTATTAGCTTTCCATTTGTTTTTTGAAAAATTAGCATGACTTACAAATTGTGAAGTAGCACTTGATATACAAATGTAAATTGATAAGAGATTTCTATGGACATAATATGAAGAATTGATATCACAGTGAAAATGATGCCACCATCAAGGATTGACCTGGGTCATGTGTTGAAGACAGCATGTCCATTTGTTTGCAGAGTAGAACCCATACTGTACGGTTTTTCCACAGAACCTCGGACAAAGTGCTGGTATTTTAAATAAATCCGACAAGGCCACTGAAAAGCCAAGCTCATTTTAGGTTCAGGCTTTGTACAGGCCAAAATCATAAAGAATATCTGTAAATAAGGCAGCAAAAATAACACAAACCACACAGCTACTGGAATATCTATGATGTGGTGCCATGCTGGTCCAGTATTTGTTATCTCCCCTCTCTCAATATCTTTTGATTTGACTTTTTTAACTTCATTATGGTTGATTTCGATAGATTTGTGGAAATTAATGGTATGTTCCAAGGCAAAATTGTTGTAGTGCTCACTTATTTCAAACATGTAATAAAGAACAGAAAACGAGCCTCCAAGGAAGAAAACCACCATCAACCATGCGATTCTCTGTCTAAACTTCATCATCAGTGGATTCTCAACACACCAGCACAGAGGTTAACATCAACCCATTAGGCAATGTCTATGGATCTGTAAAATATGAAAAGAGATTTTTATTTTGTCTTAGAGACAGTTTACAAACTAACTTCTTCATTTGCTTGTCAATGCAGCTTTTTAATAATATTAAGGGCAAAATAGAAGCACATATCACTTGCCTATTATCTGTAACAAGTGAAAACAGCTCCAGTACTTGTATAAAAAATATGATATGTTTGTAACTATTTATACATTAAATATCAAAGAAACACAATTTAACAAATCATAACAATTTATTGACTTGTGCCCTATCGGGATATGGATGTGACGCATTGGTAGAAGGCGCAGATATGTTTGGCTAGGCGATTGGGTGCCGTAGATCGTGAGTTCGAGGCCCGAATAGGGCACGAGTCAATAAATTGTCATGCTTTGTTAAATTGTGTTTCTTTGATATTTTTTATTTATAGATTACATACACATTTTACAATAACAATATTCATAAAGTGGTATAGGTCTAAAGACCTATAAAAAGAAATAGTAAAAAAATGTTAAATTTTGAGCTACTTGTAGACCTTGAAAACTCTTCATTTGAACAAACATCCTGGTAGCCCTTTATAATCCTATATAGTTCGCACACTTAATTAAACCAAACATCAGGTCTTTTCAATACTTTGACACCTTTGAATATTTACAGAAGCCAGGTCAAGGCCAATCATTGAACAAACTTAATTATACCCTCCCTAGGTTGCTGCAACATGTAATACATGTAAGGTACCATAGTTTTTAGAGGTTACAAATGGTAATTACATGGCTACACTATAGGCTACAAATGGTTAAGTCTACATAAGGGGCTAGAAAGGCAACAGAAAGGGGTGAATGCAATAGTTTGGGATATCTTGTTCAAATTACGGTAACAGAGGCAAAATCTTTGCAAGATTAGAATAATTTATCAAGCATGTATAAATTTTCCGCTGAACAGTTTCCTGAAATATGATATATTACCAACCTATTTTCTTTTATGATTAAAGATGCTCCACTGCCGACAGAGCATAAATGATATTCATCATTTTAACAATAATTGGTGTTTAATCGTGTATATATATGCCTAATTAACACACAAAAAAAAAAAAATTTAAAAAAAAAATTGTTTCGCCTTTGATGCATGCGCAATCAGTTCTTCATTTCATATAGAATATATAGTGCCATGGAATTTTTTCGGGATGCAATTAATTATTTTTCATATTTTTAACTTGAAGTAAAATTAGAAGCTCAAACTTTTCAATGGTGGATAATGGTGTAAAGTATTAAGTGACTTTTGTAACTGATGAAAAATACTAAATTGTCTCTCCTGCTCCTGTTTTTGATAATGAAAAAATACCATTTGTCAGCGGTGGAGCATCTTTAAAATATAACTTTTTATCCTGTAACTAGTATTAGTGTTGTCAGAATATATACTGGCTGGTGACCTATTTGGGTGATTTACCCATTATAGTGATTTTGGATGGTGTGATATACAAAATGCGATTTTTATATTTGTTTGTGTGTAGAAAGATAACATACCAAAATTATTGACAACATTTTCAGGTTTTAGAAGAAAATTTGAATATTTAGATTTAAAAATGGCAAATTTCACCTCACATGAATGACATTAGTCAGGGGGGGAGCATGATATCGGCTTTATTCTAAGAAAAATAGTACCGATTCGCATATCGTCTGCTTCCTATGATGTCAGACAATAGGGTTCAAAAACGAACATTGGAAGGGAGATAATTCAATCTTAATAACTTGACATAAAAGAACACTGGTAGGGTTCACCTAAGCGCTTTTGACCAGACGACAAAATACATTAAGGTAGACCACTATGTTGATTTTGTTTGTTATTTCAATGTTTCCAGAATCAATAACCACTGAAAATCATTTAAATATCTTTATTATCTATTCAAAATGCCAAGCATTCATGAAGACATGTTAAAATTATTCGTTATTTTGCCGGAGATAGATCGAGAAATGGCGGGCAACATTACCCCGGGCCCCGTAATGTCATAATCTACCATAATCTTACAATATAACTGGTGGCAAACAAGACATATTTTCTCTCTTTTGCATGAACGTTTTCCCTTTTTTCTTTTTTTTTTTAATATTTAGATAGATTTGTGAATATATTGATATTGAATTTTATTTATTTCATTACATAAATTTGTGAATATATTGATATTGAATTTTATTTATTTCATTACTCCTAGGAAACTTTTTTTAACATTTTTTTTAAACAAATCAGATAATGGTTCAGTTACTTGACATGATTACCTGTATTCAGCATCGACAGTGTTTTAGAATTCAGCTTAAATTCAGCATGTACAACAGTAGAAGATGTAGATGGACGACACACATATTAACAAAATTGTTAGCATTTTATTTTTTATTTAATATACAGTAGATTCTATTTTGGTTTAATTAATTATGCCTAGTGAATTATAGTAAATAAGTTTATAAAGTTATACATGTACATGTATATTGTTACTGAATAAAAAGTATACATATTACTGCATAGTCTGTCAGTGTCTTAAATCTTATCTATCGCCACAACACAACTTATAACGAATTAATCAAATATAACCATGTTCTCAAGCATCTACATGTCCTTGTGGTACAGTACATGACTATGACAATGACAATCAGTTATCCAAAATTTAAGTTAGTCAAATGTAAACAGCTAACAGGCTTACTGTAACACTAACAAGGAACTGCTGTCATGCATGCTTGCACTCGCACACACAGTGACTCTTAGCATGCCATGCCAAGTTTTCTAAATTACATATCACAGCGTATCCAATACTTTACCTATGGCGTCGTAAATTATTTACAACACCTAGGGAATCCAGTCAATATTATCACGGCAAATTTTCTTACGAGGCCGACGTCTCCATGTCATGTGGCGAGTATTTTGGCAAAGCTAAACACCGGAACGAAAACGGATACGGCTAATGTACTATTCCGGATTTTTCAAATCCAGCGAACGTTTTTAATAATACCTCTAAATCTAATGAAAATAAACAATTAGATATTCAGTTCAGTTTGACGACAGCAGACATTAGTTGTGTGTTCTATTTTTGAAAGGTTAATAATGAGCCAGACCAACAGGGATACGACTGAAGCGGGGCCGTCATTTCATGAGCTGTCGTACTTTTTAACGAAATTTTAAGACATATTTTCTAAATTTTCCGTCCTTAAAGCAAGTATTAACGTTGTAAAATTTAATAAACTTTACATTGGTGTTTCGTTTGACTTGATAAGACAAGTATTTGTTGAGAAAAACGGTTTTTATTCCCGGTTCATAGGCGTCTCGTGTGGTGTTTAGTAGTGTAAAGAGACAGTCACGAATCCTTCTCACTTATAAATCCTTGGCCAGACCCACAGGGACCTGGCACGACTTTTTTTTAAACTAACAGTATATATGTATATATATTATAGTATCAAGGGTATGAACTCAGCGGTCGAGAAAAACGGACCTATTTTTTTTCAAACCGTGATTACTTTAATAAATGGGTTCTATGCAACATTGACGGATAACTTACCTTAAAGAGAAATAATTTATCTTTCCATTGAGTGCTTGATGAACAAAATTGGCCAAGTATTGACGAAGTTATGGCTTGATGAATCGGGAAATTTACGAAAAATATGCTAGGTAGACATTTCCCTGTCCGGTCGAAATGTCGTCTCGGCTCTAATGGGTACCTCAAAAACCAAGCCAAAATCACAAAATCTACGCTTGTGGCGCTAAACACTACCCATAACTGTGTTCATCCACAATCTCCTTTGGAGGTGTCATGACCCGTACTCTGTAGAAACTCCATTACCGTTAACTTTATGAATAGACGTTTATGTTCATCTCCCGAGACCGTTTCGTTGGAAAAGTATTTAAGTATGGCAAGCCAATTTAACATTTACTGAAGGAGCAAGGTCTATCCCGTATTTTATCGAATTATATAAGATATCTTATATATATAAGATATCTCATAAGATATCTCATATAGTATATAAAATATCTCAAATATTATATAAGATATCTCATATATTATATAAGATATCTCACAAAGAAATTAAATAAGATATCTTATATATGTATATTAGATATATCATATAGTTTATAAGATATCTTATTTAATTTTCTATGTGAGGTATCTTATATCATATACAAGATATCTAAATTAATATATAGGATAACTTATATAATTGAAATTTCGTTGCTATATCAGATACTTAATGAGATTTCGTAGCATTTAAAACCAGAAATTTCTCCCTCGAGCATCATTCAGAGCACTTCGGAGCACAACTTAGAATCGTTCGCAATGACAGAAATAGACTGGATTGCCTGTCGTAGTTTTTCTACTCTCCGCTAGGTTTCGCTCCGAAAATACAATCTCATTGGCCGGCTATAAAAAGTCCACAGTTGTATATGTTTGAATGGTAACGGCGAAATCCATATATAGATGTACAACGTCCCGAGAAGAGAGACTTTTTTTATAGTCGGCCAATGAGATTGAAGCAGAAGCCTCGCTCATGCATATTATATCGGCCACAAAGACAGTATGAATTTTAATTAGATGATTTTAAATATGTTTGTCATAATGGGGCTTATATATCGTCTTAATGATGGCACTTTGTATAGATGTGTAGGATGATTTTGAAAGGAAAATTATCGCTCTTTCAAACGGTAGTTACCGTTTTTATAACGATGTGCAAGAAATGTGTTTTTATAGCCACTAAAGGTAGGCAGGTTAGAAATGTTGAGTCTGTGAGTTTCCACCCTTCTCGTATATACGGGTGTAGTACCATGTAGAGTATGATTTTTATCGTTTTTTTCATCTAGACCTCTAAAACGTCTAAAAAATGTCTTAGGGCACTCTGATGGGTCTATGATGATGTAATCTTTAACTAATTCTCAGATCCCTGTGCATGCATGCTGTCAAATTATCTTTTTAGTCTGCAAATGCCCGTGGCCAGACCATGAATCCAAGTTGTGGTCTACAATATCATTTCTCATTCAAATAGTGTTATTATTAATGTAAAGTGATTTCTGTGGGTATGTTTCCATCATGACATGAATAAGACATAAAAACTAGACATTTACAGTGCATAAATTCTTTGTTGTAACTAATTACACACATGTATGAATATAAGGCATCATGTACAGTACATGTTTGTCCTTTTCAATGATTTATGATTACTGATGATAAAATAGCATGTCAAAGTTTTTACTCAGTTATGACACATATAAATTTAAGCATATTGCTAGACCATTACGTCAAAAGCATCGAGTATTGACGAAACTTCGGACCCTATTTTATTGATTTCTCAACTTGTTTCTGGCATTATGGTCAAAACACCATGTCCGGATAAATTGTCCTGAAATAATTGAATAGAGGTAGTTTAGTCCTGACGCATTGAACTGTCGGAGTCTTCGCTACGTTTAATTGGGTTGTAGCTTAGCATGAGAATCGAGTTCAAGCGTCAGTTCGATGGAGTTACTAGTCACATTGAGTTCCGGGTGTGGGCCAGTTTATACCTGTAAGAGCTGGAAAGGTGGACCAATGTCTGTGTATCGGTGAAGTCTCCAACCACCATGAAACGTGTCGGGTACTGGATTAGCGAAAAGAAGGCAAAGAGCCTGAATTTGGAGGATCAAAAGGAAGTGTTCAGGTATACCGTCTGCCATATTTAATGTGCATTCCTATATTTTGTTTGCGTCTGTAGAACTTAGCGCTCCAGTATAAACATTTCTTGTTAAAAACTAGGTCAAGTTCGATGTTTGTTTACATTTGTTTTAAGTGTCCGTAGCCGAGCACATGCAAGACCACTTATTGTCAATGACATGAATATTATCAGAAGCAAGTTAAAATAAGAATAACGGATATAAACTCAATTACCTTTAATAGTAATTAATAGTTAATGATAATGTAATGAACTAATTGATATGGCAGGTAAATAAAGCTTTAGAATGTTAATGTTCAAATATTTCACTTCAATGCCAAATGACATCACTTAAATAAGCATGAAAATCGGTGTACATGTTATCACAAGAGTTAGACATATTCTGTTAGCCTTAGTGCATTAAATGTATAGAGATTTTTTATAGTACATATATACTGTAGGTTATTTGATATCTTTATGCTGTTGACAGAATGTAATATCAAGTGCACAATAAGTGTATGTATATATATTCATACACAATATAAAAAAAAAAACAATAAATAATTGTAAAATAATAATTACAGAAAGTGATGTAATTGATCAAAATTATGTACACACAAATGACAATATTTCTTGATTTTGATTATATTTAGAATTAATGAAAAATTGATAATGAGTTTGAGGTACATTATATGAAAATGAAGCAAAGAAAACATTTAACAGAATTAAAAGGTCAAGTATGGCTATAGATATTTGACTTTGTAAGCTGACAACTGAACATTAATATAATATTACTGTAGTTTTAAATGCATTTTTTTCAACTGAAATATACTTTATTTGGATAATTGTATAGCATTGTAGTAATTGTGTTATAAACATGTACATGTAATATAATTTTCTTTGGATATTGAATAAAAATGTATGCACACATTTATTGTAAATGAAGTATGATGATAAGCTAGAAAGAATCTGAATAATCGATGAATAAATTGATGAGCCGTCTGGATTTGAAGTAGTCATCATCTAGAAACATTTGATTAATTAAACTGAAATTTTTAAAAGAATAACGAAACAATTAAAGTGAACAGTCGGGCAAGGATGGCTAAAGTCGGTAAAAATGGTGTGAATGTATCCAGTATAATTTCTTATGAAATGGAAAAATAAAATCTCTCGTCAAAATCTGTCTGCGTACGAAGAAATTGATTTAAAGTTTGGGAATTCTAAAACGTCCTCCCGGCTCACTATGTCCGTAGTTACATTTCCACGCAGCCTCGCTTTCAATGCTTTCAACTTTTCTTTACTTTAATGGTCAGAATTGGGAAACTAAGCAGAACTTGACCGTCGTATTATTATGCGAGAACTTTTGGAAGGCCAATGAACGCATTTAGACTGGTTTTCTTTGCCCGACTATTCACTTTAAACAACTATATGATAGAAATGATGACCTTGATATGCATGAATATTCACACAAACCTTTAATGAGCTTTTAAGACCCAGAAGTGTTTATTTCCTGTTACAAACAATATACACAATGTATACCGATATACATGTACTACTGTGAGTGTTTATGGGTTAATGTAGTTGAATTAAAATTAAGATCAAATATGTACTTGTACAATTTAACCTTAACAACATATATCAATGCGTTTATTCTGTGTTAGTGGTTGTTGCCATGGATGTTGTTAGTAAAACACACTTACATTGTTAGGTGAGGGGTGAATGTGTATTCATACAGATCTGCCTAGTTAACTCAGACATTTAGCCATGCTGTTGTTGTTTACCTGAGGGATGAAGTCCTTCCATCTACCAGGCACACATGGTCATATGGAACTTATCTGTAGATATCAGGGGTCAGTCACTTCAAGGGCATTTACATATAGTTTTATGATAAATAGTATCATCACAGAAAAGTAGTAAATATTAATAGTATCTAAAGATCACATTTACAAGATCATAAGCAAAATGTTATCTCTACATGCATAGGGTCGTCATCATACTGATACTGAAACAGTACAATTTTATAGTGACATTACTTTCAAATGTAATCTTGACATCCATAATGTTGTGTCATCACACCAAAATATGACTTGGTCATTATTGCCTGTGTCAAATACCAAACGCTGTTATATATATATCTTATTAATAGAATTCAGTGAAATCATAGCAATACTTTTAGGTATAAATATTTTTATTTAGATATATTTCGCTGTTATGGCCTAGTTTTACACTGGACAATGTCACGGTCCTTGTTTATACCAGTAACCAGGCTGTTTATCGTAGATTTGTTATGGTTATTGCTGTTACATGTACTCTGTCATGTGCCAAAACTATAATCAGCTTTTATAGTCTTAGCCATCGCACAATCTCCGACAATATTAGACATTTAACTGACTTATATATATACGACTGTTATTGAAGGAGTATAAGGTAATCTAGGTTAATTGTCAGCTACATATTAATCTACCTGACTGTCAAGAATATTGTGTGAGTGTGTATGTTAAAGTGTGGGGGGTTAAGGGGATGGGGGGACACAATATCGTTCCAGTATTAAATGGGACTTTGAAGGAATCATAAAGCTTTAATAAGTTATGTTTATTTTCCTCAATTGTTTGAACTCAAAGACTAAAAAGTGTCAAGATTTATAGATGTTCATAAATTAATTAAAAAAAGTCATGATATGTTTATTGAATTCCATGTATATATATCCTTTCACAATTTAACTACAAGTAATTATCTCTAGTACAAGAAAATTATCAAGAATACCAATAATATTGATGCCTTTACAGTTTTCATTGTTTGAAACTGTGGGTCCTGGAATGCTTGAAAGTACACTAGCTAGCTCAAGAAATTTTAGAAACAAGATTCATCTGAAAAGACTTTATTAATTATTGGTACCGCTTTAACTGCTAGAACTATTTAAGATACTACACTTAACTCAAAATCTTTTTTTCCAGCTAACTGCTCTCTTTAAAACTATCAGTTCATTCTAAACTAACACTTATCTTAAAATTTATGATGTATATAATGTTTTTCCTTGTAATTTATGATGTATATAATGTTTTTCCTTGTCATTTCAGAAATGCTGGCATTGAACTGATAAAGGTAAGCAGAGTACTGTACATTTAGTTTTAATGAATCTACATGAATGTATGTTACTTATGTGACATAATTATATACCTGTGTATTTAACTGTATTATGTATATATATCGGTAAATAAACGTCAAGAAAAGGTACATTTTGCATGTTTCTTGTACAGTACCTTATTGTACAATAAAAATTGCAAGTGAAGACTATGCTGTAATGAAGAATGTCACCATCTTAAGGAAAACATATCAGTGATTATTTAGAATATAACTATTTAGTTTGAAGATGCTCCACCGCTGACAAATGGTATTTTTTCACTATAAAAAACAGGAGCAGACGATTTAGTATTTTTCTTCAGTTACAAAAGTTACTTACTTTACACCATTACCACCATTGAAAAGTTTGTGCTTCTAATTTTACTTCAAGTTAAAAATATGAAAAATAATTATTGCATCCCGAAAAAATTCTGTGACACTATATCCTATATGGAATGAAGTACCGGTACTAATTGCGCATGCACCAAAGGCAAAATAAATTATATTTATTATTTTTTTGTGTTAATTAGGCATACATAAATACGATTAAACACTAATTATTGTTCAAATGATTAATATTATTTATTCTCTGTCGGCGGTGGAGCATCTTTAACAAAAAGAGTGTTTATGATGTCTATTTAAAGGAACAGGTTGACAAAAATTTGATTACGTAGGAGTGAAATAAATATCCTCTACATAGACTTAGTAAGGTAAGGACATAATAATATATGTACATGTAAACAAAACATGGCCTAAATAACATATGCATCTTGTTTATGATTTAAGTTGGTACATTACATGAAGGTTGTTTTATATCACTTACTAGGGTTGTTAACTCACCGTATCCACATAAAAATAGGGTGATACTTAACTTGAATATTATTCTATACAACTCAATCTGAATGATATGTCATTATGGGATTATGGGAACACAAACTATCTGAAAAAGGAAATGTTCTAGATTTATTTCATAATCTGGAACTTTGTTTGGTATACATACAATGAGTCTGTATAATGAATGATACTCTGTGAATAGGTCCATATATAGCCTCGGGCATGTTGTCTTAGAATGGACTGCAGACAGTGGTATCTCTATTGATTTGTGTTACACAGTCATGGTCATAACAATATAAAAGCTCTAACCACATGTAAACAAATTGACCAGGGGTCAGCATTAGATAACAATAATGTGTGTACACATATAGGAATATGTGACTAATATAGGATTATGATATATTGATTCATTTCTTGTTTGCATTGTTTATCGTTCTAAACAGTTGGGATATTTTGAGGCTCTGTAGTAACATACCGACTCCTACTCACTGGTATAGTATCCTTGCCAGTAAACCTGTTAATGAGGATTTTCTACCAAACTTTCATTCTTATGACACTGAAGTGTTGACATGCAGTGGTTTTTGAGCTACCCATTAGAGCCCTAGCGTGTTTATCGGAGGACACCACAGTGTCAGACCAGTTGAAATCTGGCTGTTTTCCGTTGTTTCTGGATACCTAGTGACATTTATACGGCATGATATATATTGTATCATATACCAAATTAAAGATAAATTATCTGGCTGTCGATTGAAAGTATTCCTATTGTCATATCCTATACGCTTGGTTAATAATTATAATTTTTCTGAAATTAGGTAGTGTCATATGGCCGGCCGAGTTATAGACCTTGACCCAGTATTATACTAATACTTATATTAGAAACGAACACCTGTGGTAAAATAGAGATATCATTTTCCTAGCAACCACAGGATATCCCTGTGAAGTATGGGAGAAATTATATTCCCTCTCAGTGACCGAGTGGTTCAAATGTCCTGACATATGACCATAAGCTCTCCACTTATGGTTCACGATCGGGAGTTTGAATCTGATGTGGGGCAGTTGTCAGGTACTGACCACTGGTTGGGGATTTTTCTTTGATTGCTCCGGGTTTCCCCACTGTGTAAACCCGACACATTCTTAAAATGACCCTAGACTGTTTATTTGAAAAAAAAAATTGAAAAGATGTTACAACATATTATCACTAGCCCATCGTGGCCAAACGATAAAGGTGGTACTTTAACAACAAATTATACTCTTAATAGCTGTCGATTATTTTGTATTAGAGAAAAATACTCTTTCATGTGTGGATATGAAGGATAGAGTTATTCTACTCGAAGGTCATCAATTTTGTAAGGGCTTGTCTGTACAACATATTGTGATCCAGAGGGTAGAATATCCTTATCCTTCATATTCACACATAAAAGAGTATTTTTCCCTCATACCTCAACGTTTTATTACAATTTTAGATTTTACACTGTTCTCATTCTTTATAGTAAAACTAGCATAGTTAATGAAAATAAGGTTAAAATTCACAGAGAAGCTAATAAATTTTGTTTATGCAGTGACATCAACAAGTTGTGTACTGCATGGGTAGCCATATGCATGTAATACAGCCTCCGGTGACATGAATGTTACAATAATTGCATTGGATAAACCAGTATTGCACTGGATATGAGAGAAATATAAATTATATAACAGCTTGTGACAACTATCCATTGGACTTTTCCTTTGAAAATAAAGTTAATCAGTGATTACTGTGTGGAGCAAAATAAAAAGAAGAAGAGAACATAGATCATCCGTTATCTAATGTATGAATAATACTCCCACACACGTTTCCCTGAGAACTGAGTTGAAGTCATCATATGACAACTGCCCACCTTTTAAACCCTGAACTTACAACTCACTGATGGAGGACTCTAGGTCTAGCTGTAAGGATCTGAACTTCTATATATGTATAATAATATTGGTCATTGTAGCAGATTCAGAAGGCTAGTGGTTTAGGATGTCATACATCTGAACTACCCATATATTGTTCATTCTGGTAGTGGCGGAAGGCTAGTGGTAGAATGTCAAACATCTGAACTACATGTATCTGTCCTGGTGGGTCGGAAGGCTAGTGCACGTGGTAGAATGTCATACATCTGAGCTACATATATATTGGTCATTCTGGTACTGGCAGAGTGCTAGTGGTAGAATGACAAACATCTGAACTACATGTATTGGTCCATCTGACAGGTTGGAAGGCTAGTTGTAGAATGTCAGACATCCGATGTACATGTATTGGTCATTCTGGCGGGTCGGAAGGCTATTTGTAGAATGTCAGACACCTTAACTATTTGGTCACTTTTGGCACTGTGACACACTAATTATATATAATGAAGGACTATATTTATAGAATTTCAGGCGTCTTAACCACAAGACCAAGGAGTTGAGGTCTGATGTTAGAATACCCAACACAATGATATGGCATTTAGCTGTTGTGACTGCTGTACTGTGTCCACTCAGGTAGCTGTTGTGACTGCTGTACTGTGCCCCCTCGGGTAGCTGTGTGACTGCTGTACTGTGCCCCCTCGGGTAGCTGTTGTGACTGCTGTACTGTGCCCCCTCGGGTAGTGACTGCTGTTGTGACTGCTGTACTGTGCTCCCTCGGGTAGTTTTGACTGCTGTACTGTGCCCCTCGGATAGCTGTGTGACTGCTGTACTGTGCCCCCTCAAGTAGTTTTGACTGCTGTACTGTGCCCCCTCGGGTAGCTGTGTGACTGCTGTACTGTGCCCCCTCGGGTAGCTGTTGTGACTGCAATAAGAGGATGCATATATGTATCTGAAACTATAGTCCTTAAGTGCTGCAGTCATTGGAATAAAATGAATAGTGCATTCTATAATACATGTATCACATAAACTTATGTTCAAACATTAACTCTTCATTGTTAAACAACAAAGGGCAGAATGTACTTTTGTCTTGTTCATCACAGTGATGTAACAGCTAAAGGTTGACAATTCCGATTGTCATCAGGGATCTTCCTACTAGATATTTCAGGAGTCTATACCTTCTGAATTAGGAAAATACATGTACTGCATTTTCTCTTCCTTGAAAAAAGATGTATTTTCTAGAGATTTTTTTCCTCTTTTGGGGAAAATATTCACATGAAAATGGAAAAATACAGCAAAATATCTCTAAGCTAAGGATCATTTATAAGTCTATATAATTACTTGACTCTCTTTGCACCTGAAAAAGTCACTGATCATTAACTCCTACGCCAGTACGTATACATGTGTCTGTTCAGGACATCACTATGTTAGAATCCTAGGAAGAAGATCACTACTTAATTTAGCACATGATTGAGTAAATCCATTTTGGTGGGGTTACAAGTACGTTTGATTTGTGTGGGAAGTACAGGGTTATTTGATCACTTCAGATTACATAGACTAGGGTTCAGCATTGTATGATTATATATATTGATAGCACGTTCATGGGTGAATCGTCAAGGTGGTTAGAACAGGACTTAGGTTTTCTTACATTATTTCTGTAAGAGATATTTAACATAACTAGGGCATTTTGTCTGAAGTATAAGTTGGAATATTCCTCTAGTGATATATACCACCAGTAAAGTAAGATTTGGTTCCAAGAAAAATTATTTAATGTTAAAATATAGAATGACGCCATGTCTTAAATATCTAAATTGAACTAATTGGCATGCTATGTAATGACTTTAGCAAGTTATACCCATTGAAGATAAAAGTAGCCAATGTGTTTAATCATGTGCTGGAATAATATTGATAAATCTCTATAGAATTGGATATGGTATCTCAAGGCCAAGCATATTGATATCTGTTTAGAATAATTATGGTTTCATAATAGTATGAGTATCAAATTTGTTTAAATGCTGTATACACTTAACAGTACTATTGTAAAAAGTAACTTTTTTATACAAAGTAAAGACATATTTTTGATGATCATCAACACTATGATCGTCACCACTGTCATGGTGTCGTTCGACAGGCATCACTCCTAAAGCTTATGACAGTGTTCCTAAGATTTCTGATGGGATTCATTTGATCAGAAATTGAAGAGTTAGTTATGTCAAATATAGTTAAGTTGATCAATAGGTAAATAGAGATGTTTCATCAGTACCTTTTTTAATTGATATTCAGTAACTGTAAGCTGTACTGCAATACTGATATTCTACACATATAATAATGTTACAAATATCTAAACAGGGGCTTGAGTAAGACTTTGGCTGGATTGACCCAGCATGTGGTCTGACAGATGAAAAATAGTACTTATCTGTTAAAAGCTTCATATTTATGAAATAGGTATCTCCACTACTGGGAAAGAAGCCAGGTTTCAGTAATTGTCAGATGATGTGTTAGCTTTAATAACTAAAATTTGAAAAGTGATATAGGATTTTTGACTGGAAAATGGTTTTACTGGAAATTCATCCTTTTCCATATCATTGCTTTCTTTTATAGAAATATATCTCATAAAGTTGAGCATTTTATATCTTAAAATCGTTTAAGGTGTGGTTGTATGATGAATGATGTATGATATGGCTATAAATAGCTGATGGCAGATATACGGTAGGTAAACTTTAGTAACTGGAGAACTTTATGGTGTCTAGTTTGACACAAAACTGTATTTGTACATTATAACCTCATACAGGCCCTTTTAGAATATGAATCAAGTCCCTCATATACCAACTCTTATAAGGAGACTTGCGTATATTCATATATAAAGTTATAGAAAAAATAATTGATCAATCAGAATTTAACTTTGACTAATAATCAGAATTTAGCTTTACTCATTTGATATATAATAACAGTGCTTTAGAGACCAGATTAATCTAATTTGTATGTTGGAGGGGGTGGTTGTATTGGCAGGGGAGGAAGGGATGGAGGACTGTGGGGTTGGGTTATGCTGTGAAGATCTACTTTAAACATCAGGAGGAGAATAATGGTCAGTCTACCAGTCTAGTCAGTGGTTGTGATAAGTGTTCCTTAAAAAGCCACCCAACCGGTACCCCTACCCCATTCTCTCAACTGGCTACCAATGCCAATGCAAGGTTATCTCCATCTTGAAAGTCTAAAATTTGATATCAGAAAGAAACTTCTTTGTAGCTTCTCATACATATTATACATTTTTATTTTACACAAGAAAATCTCCATAGGTTGAAAGGTTTATAAAAAGTGTTAAATGTTCTTCTTGTTCAAAAATTACTATTTGCTATACCTTAAGAAATCTGTCCTATATGTAGCCAGGCTACTAATTATGTTAAATACAACACTCTCAGTAGAGAGGTTTTGTCCGATTCACTCGATTAAATACTGTACCTAAGTTTAAGCTAATCTGATTAATAATTAGGGCTTAGTAGTTAACACCTTGATAATGTAAACATTTTAAATCTTTTCTAAAATTAAATCAAATCTTGACCTTTCCCTACCTTGACTTTGATGAGCATAAAGATACTATATTACTATATAGCTGTTCATGAAATAATCATTTTTAAACACAGATGGTTAATATTCAATGGTGCATTTCATGTAAAATGTTGAATGAGAAATCTTATACGGTATACCATTTTGACTTTACTAGTATTAAAACCGTATTACAAAGAATTATTGTTTGATTGACAAAAAACTATTTGGTAATTAATACTATTTTGGCCACCTGAATCATCTGATGTCATGTCCAGGTCATGAAGAGAGCTTGATCAAACATGGAGGAGACACGTGTCACCTTACTTGGATACACACTCTCAGAATGTTTCATGGTCTTGTTATATATAATTATATTATCCTTTTTGGTGTTTTAAAAAGAATTCATATTTCAAGATCTGGCATAAAGAGTATTTCATAGAATTTTGAGAACATGAAAGATCTGAAAAAAAAGTAAATAAGTACTGGCTACATAGTTTTTGCAGATGACAAATGTAAACTTGTTTTAGGCAAAAGATGTGTTGATATTGGAAAGAGGATTATATTGTGTTAATCATGTACACCCAATTAAAAACAATGGAATATGAATTATTGTTATTGTTTGACAGTTGGATATATTTCGACCTTTGGAGAACCAGGGACCATTTGGATATATTTCGACCTTTGGAGAACCAGGGACCATTCGATCTGATTCTACACAAGTTTACAGGCCTCATGGTAAAGGCAGAGGAGGGCGACACAACATCACTCACAGCCTTACAAAATGTCAAGGTAAGGTCAAGGTCATACATATCCTGTTACTCTCCTCACTCTCTTCGGAATGTTGATCAAACTAGTCATGAACTTTGTCATTAATGCATAATATCAATGCCACTCCCTTGGCAAAATGTAGCATTATTAGCTTTAGGTCACTCTTAAAACACAATGTCAAGGTTATTCTCTTGTCAAAATAACTTGGTAAAGTCAAGGACACCAATGCCTTAAAATACAATTTCCAAGGTTAAAACCAAGGAAAAACAATGGTAATTAGGTCAAGGTCATACTTGCCACACATCAAGCTAATGCTACTCCCATGTCAAAATATAAGGGAAGGTGGCTGGTCTTCCACATTATGAAGGTTGTTAGTGGTCAAGGCTTCTATTCCTGTCTATAAAATTACAGACACACATACGTCTCATGTATGTATTATGTACATTTAATTTAGTCTTTCTAATTTATTTACAGTTGACTTTGCAGCTAAAATAAATATGAAGGATGTTCACATTTTATGCCCCCCCCCCCTAAATATAAAGAGTTGAGACACCTCAGATCTTATGGTGGAGAGAACATTTATGTCTTACAGACATTTTCAGTTTTCCTTTTGATGAAATAATAATCCATGCTCTTGGACTATGTGGCTTTACAATTTCATGTAAGGGCAGGTGTGTTGACTTCCATGTCTGATCGTATGAGATATGGGTTATCTAGTGTGTTTGTAAACGTTTATCAGTCAACGTTTCACTACAGTACAAGTTTGTTTACACTATGTCTGAAGGCCATTACCAATGATATATAGATTCAGTAAATATGTTCTATGTTAGTTTAATAAAATGGTCTGAAGTAAAGTATCCAGGGCCTCGACCCATAAACCCACCTGTAGCCACCCCAAACCCATTGGTGCTCCCACACAAATTGATAACATGTTGTTTAGTGCATTTATGTCTGCCATTATCTCGTTGGATGGTATAAAAATCATTAGTGATGAGATAGAGGCCTATCTGATATACCATAGTCATAGTTAGGTATATATATTTTTTTTCGTAATTTTTGTATACAAATGGGTTGGGCACAAGTTTGTCAACTAACTTGGTGTATTAATACAACAAAAATGCCTCTGTCAGCATTCAATTTAGACCCGACACTAAGTTGTTAATATATGCCACCAACATAAAGTTGCTGAATATCAAATATCCATTGTTTTTAAATTTCCAAAGTTATGAGACTTCTAAAGTGTTTTTTATGACTATGTACTGAGGCAAGTTCATAAGGTGAAATTCAAAATAAGTTCTTTTTAGTGACATCAATGTACCTGGACAAAATACTTACATGTATTTTGAAGAAGCTAATGTTAAGTTAGGATATTCATGCTTACTCAAAGTTATATATATATGGCTGTCAAATGAATAGAATTCTGATTTATGTGAAAGTGTAACATATGAACAGTTTTATCCACAGATGTTGTAGGAGATAAACTTTAACTATTTGACTGCTGCCAATTGAAATCTTTGTGACAGGTATATTTGATTGCACACCCTGGGCGGGGAGCAATAAAACACAGATTTAGGATGTTAAATTTAAGTTTTTTATTGAAAACTGCTTTCTACACTAGACATGGCTCATCTGCCTACATGAAGATTTATTTCTAGATGAAAGTGGATAAAATTTCAGTTTTCAGTTTAATAATCTTTTCTAAGGATATAACCTCTTTAGTTACCAGAAAGTAAAAATAAATCTCTAAAATGCATGTCTTCACTTGCTAAAAAGAGATACAGGATATCAAGGTTATACACTACATTAGTTAATATCTCTTGACTTACAATAAGGGGAGATAAATCTAAATAAGAATCAGACACACTGAGGGGAGATAAATCTAAATGAAAATTTCATGCCATAGGGAGATAACTACCTGAAATAAGCATAGACTCATTTACACTCTAAGGGGAGATACAGTGTTACTTTGTAGGTGTATCATTATAACATTACCTCATTAAGAGTTAATTACCAGTATTTAGTCTTAGAAGAGCTTTGCCTCAATAAGAATCTTTGTAGTGATTTTTTTGTGTCGCCTGCAATGCAGGGGCCACACTTAGGTATCACTATGTCAGCGTCGGCGTCCGGGAAACGGTTTCCAGGCGATAACTTAAGTATTTATTGTCCAATTTCAACTAAATTTGCAAGAGTTACGGGACTTTAAAATCATCAAAACAGAAAAATCCATGGTTTTTCGCTCGATAACTTAAATATTTATCGTCCAATTCCAACCAAATTTCATAAATTGTTTTATATCAATGAGTTCTCGGATGAGTTCGATAATGGTCAAAATCCGTCAATATTTGCAAGAGTTACGGAACTTTAAATTTTTTTATTTTTTTTTTATATATTTTTCTTTTTATTCAGGTTTGGTTTTTCATCATTGCAATTTACAAATTATCATAACTATCAACTTGTTAACTCTCACTCTTATATATACAAGAAATTCACTTACCCATCTGATTCACACAATTACATTAACAAGTAGGACCATATACCCAACTGTACAAACTCATGCATGCATGCACACCTACTTTCATACACCTGCAAGATGCTTTGTTATATAAATTTTATTCTTGTAAATCTATAAAAAAAAGGACCAAGAAAAATGCCATAGGGAGAATGTTCAGTAAATTGCAATGTTTTAGAATCGAAGGAAGAGAAATTAGATAAAGATCTTTAAGATTTAAGAAAATGAAGTAGAAAAAAAAAGGCAGAGAGGTTAGAAGAAGGGAAAGATAGTTGAAGACAAGATGGTAGCGACGAGAAACAAAAAATGGAAACTGAAGAACAGATTTCAATATCTAGTATAAATACTTCAGAACTTTATAATTGTCAAAACAGTAAATTCCATGGTTTCCTCTCGATAACTTTAATATTTATCGTCTGATTTCAACCAAATTTGGTATGTTGCTTTATATTAATGAGATCTTGGAAGAGTTCAATAATGGTCAAAATCTGTCAAGTTATTCAAGAGTTACGGGACTTTAAAATCATCAAAACAGAAAAATCCATGGTTTCCGCTCGATAACTTAAATATTTATTGTCTGATTTCAACCAAATTTAGTATGTTGCTTTATATTAATGAGATCTTAGATGGGTTCGATACTGGTCAAAATATGTCAATATTTGCAAGCGTTACGGGACCTTAAAATAGTCAAAACATGGCTTCTGCTTGAAAACATTAGTATTTATTGTCCGATTCCAACCAAATTTGGTATATTGCTTTATATCAATGAGATCTTAGATGGGTTTGATACTTTTCAAAATCCATCAATATTTGCAAGAGTTATGGAACTTGATTTCTTCACCAAAATTATTAACAATATTTTCAACTGTAAATAACTATTTTTTGTGATGGTGTGCAGGCGACACATCCACTTCCGTGGAATTCTTGTATATGCCAGATGGCTCTATTTTGTTGAATTAATTACGTCTTCCATAATCGAGTGAAAAATAGAGATAGTGAATACATATAGGCCAATGTACTAATGTTGAGCCATCATGAGATAAACTGTAAGGGTTATGAATATACCAGGTATTAAGTATATATTCTAGGTACTATATAGACCTTATCATGGGATACATTACTGTTCAGTAGCTATAGAGCTTGATATTAGGAGATTTTCTAAAGTACAACAAAAAATGTTTCCTCTGTGTACTGGAAATTGATTTATCACAGGTAAGGTTCTGGTTACCTGTAACGAAATCTCATTAGAGATCAAGGCTACAGGTGAGAAGATCAATTAATTGTTAGTGTGTTATAGATTCTGTTTCTGTTTGTACTGTATATCCCACCTTACGGCACCTCCATAGTGATTATGGCACACTAACCAAGATGGTGGTGGTTTCAGTATTATAACTGTACAAGAAATGAATAGTCTGACTCTTCATCTGTTGAAGTGACATATACATGGAATTAGATCAAAGAATTGTCTGTAAGCGAAATCAATTCTACTACCACACCATTGTGATATTGGGACATGACATGATAGGATGGCTTATCAATGTTACCTTACACTTATGCATTTAGCTACAATGTAACACTAGGAAATTTTCCAGGTCTTATACCTTAACATCCAAAATAAAGACTTTACCCTGAAAAATACAGTTGACATACAACAGATCTACTAAATTATACCATTCAAGCTCATCGTACTTGCCTTTCTAGGCCTAGTGAGGCACTATAATACCTTAACAACTAAGTTTTTTTTATAAAGAAAAGAATCATACAATGTGTAATTAGTCATTGTAATAAAAAAAATCTCCCCTTGGGGCCTCAATCAGTAGTATGCACCATAGAATGAAAAGCAGCTATCTATACCTGGATTACATAATTATATTCTGATATCATCTAACAATATGAACAGGCTATTTAGTATAAATACTGGTGAATGTAAAGGTTGAAGGACTGAAATAACACAAACTGAAAAAGGACAAACGTAAAACCTGTGCCGGGTGTGAAATGGCTGATAATGAGTGTGTGAAAAGTTGATTAAAATTACATGGCCAGTATTATTATTGGCACCTGCACATCATGAATGGATGAGATATTTCTTTTGAGTATAATTCTCTATTTATGTTTGACATTATTGAATTTCTTTTATATAAAAATAAGGTTGTTATCATGTGATCAAAATATCATTTATCTATTAGAACTTAGTGCATGCTTTTTCCTTAAGCAAATTATGTGCAGAGGGGCATAAATATGAGAAACGTATGGTATCCAGTTTGATTATGCAATGGTAATGAACATGTAATGTAATTAGTATGGAATAAGTATTCAGAATTTTCATAATTTTTTTTTTTGTATTTGAATTATACATTACTGGTATATGATATGTTGCACCTTCATTGGTTTTTGAAGTAAAGAGGAAATTCAGCCAATTTTGAGGATCATACATGGAGGATCATACATGGAGGATCATACATGATGTTGAAGTGTATCATTGAGAAAACAAAAAGTGCAATTTTAAGGAAATGTTTCACTTAAACAGACACTGAATGCACTCACATTAATAATTTAACTTCCTCATACCATTCCAATCACATTTAAAAAATAACAGTTTCTAGCAATTTAAAAAAAAAAAAATTAATAGATAATATTGCTATGGAGAAGTTTTAATCTTTTGAATGTTTCACTGTGGGGTGTGCAATTAGACAGTGAATAATTACCCAGTAATGTTGTGGCATGTATACATGTATATATGTAAACTGTCACATATGAAATTCCGTAAACATTTCTAAATACCACAAATATGAAAAGAATTTTCAGATGCATAATTAGCAATAAGCTAGGTATTCTTATTACTCATATAGCCGCTTCAGGTCTCAGTCTTCGAAGTATCTCCATTGAAATCATTTGGAAATATAACAGTAAGCATGCTTACTAAAATAGTTTTTAAGTTTTATTTCAACTATTTTAGTAAGCATGCTTTTCAAAACAAAGGGTTGTCATTTCCCTGCAAGATGAGTTGAACGAAGCATTAAATAGACTGCCAGTGTGCTGTACATGTTGTCTAAATAAGGAAATAAAGTCTACTGTACCACAATAAGCTTATCATAGCATCAATTAGGTATTGAGTTTTTACCGTGATGTATGGGATTTAGAATGTCGGCTAACAACCTACAAACAATGGATTGGACACTTCACTGACAATGTATAAATATAGCACATATTTTGTCTGTTTAACTAATTAAAAACTTTAGATATACAAAAATATATAAAACGTTGGCCACTCTCTTTACACTAAATTAACTAAAATATTAAGTCAAGCCTAAAGATTTTTTTATATATATTAAGGTTTTTTCAATTCTCTAGCTTGAAAAAATAAAGAAGTATCTTTCAAACTAACAATGCTTTGTGCTAGTTCAGATCTTAATTATGCCAGACTAACACCAGAACAATGAAGACAATGTGTTAATTTACATATCTGTGAAAATCTTTTCATGTGTTCCAACATTTATTGTTACATGCAATTGTTTTTTTAGTAAAAAAAAATATCAATTTCAATCAGAGTATCGAGATTGAATTTCATTTAGATGGTGGACTAGTCGACGTAAACAACTCTAAATCTTAAAGTTAAAAATTATGTTTTAACATACTCAAGTTTGACTTTAAAGTCTGGCATATTTCCATGTACAGAATTAAACAAATATACTCCGCAATGTTTGAGTTCAATACAGATTTTGAGGTAGGGTGTTTTGGTGGTTTGTAGATCGACATTACCGACTGGTATACAAAAAGGGCCACTGATATCCGACCGACCAAACTACTAGTTTATATACCTATAGTGTTATAAAGGGCTCCATGTAATGGCTATCTATTGTTCAACCTTTGGATAAATGACCTACATTTTGTATTTACAAGTTCATATGCTGATATTCCATGGATATATTGGAGGAAATCAAACTGTCTTAGACTTGGTATGATAAATGTACAGTCAATCTTGTGTATAAAGACAGTGGTGGTCAGGTCTATAGTGGTTCAGATGTCTCCACTTATTACCACCCTCAGTCTCTGGGTCACAAGTTTGATTTCCAACATGACCCTGGCTGTTAATAGGACGTTAAACAAATAAAATCAAACCAAACAATAAAGAGGAAAAATTACTCTTTATATAGCCCCCTCTCCCCCTCCCTTTAGCTACACACACAAATGGCAAGTTTAATGAAAATGGAGGGAAACAAACCAGTGTACAATCTACAAAAGTTGAGCCTTAATTTCTATACAGGACTCTAAAGGGACGTATTAAAAATGTCCTTTATTATCATGTCATCAATAATTGATTTTAATGATTGAATTTTCAGGACTACCTCAGGAGTCACCCGAACTGTTTATTGGTGGACACATTTGATTCTCTCAAGAATCTGATTGATAGGAATGAACAATATAAGACACTGCTGAGATGCCACCTTCTAGACTCAGGTAAATCTCCCCAGTATTGATCATCAGACTTCTGAAGAACAAGTTGTGAATTGGGTTTTGAGAGAGTGGACCCGCATTTGATTTGTGATGCTTTTACTTTTTGAACATTTTCCCTTTTTATGTTTTTCTAGAATGATTTTGTTTTTTAAGCTTATTCGTTTTTATTTATTTTATTTATGTTTCCATGAATTGCAGGTCATCAATGTCATGATATAATAATGAAAGTGTCATGATGTTATGATAAAAGTGTCATGATGTTATGATAAAAGTGTCATGATATTATGATAAAAGTGTCATGATGTTATGATAAAAGTGTCATGATATTATGATAAAAGTGTCATGATATTATGATGAAAGTGTCATGATATTATGATGAAAGTGTCATGATATTATGATAAAAAATGTCATGATATTATGATGAAAGTGTCATGTTACGATGAAAATATAGACTTACATATGACTCATTAAGTGTAAGAAGTGTCAAAAGGGCTAAATAAGAAAATAAAGGAAACTGGCAATGCAGAGGTAGAGGGCTTGTGATAATATGTTGGAGCATTTTAAGGACTCAGGGACTGCACCCCTGGTTATTAGACAATATTTCTAGAAAAAAAAAATCAATACTTGTGTCCTTAGAAGCATGTGCATGTTTCATGAGGTCTTTAGAAGTTTCAGATGAATGAAAGGCATAGGAACATGGGCGTTTTTTGGCTCAAATAATGTATGATTACATTGAGTCTGTCAAAAAGGATTGGAGCACCAACACAACCAGTTTTATAAGTACACTTTTTGTGTGAATGTTTACTTAACAGAAGACATTGATTTACCAAACTATCACCCATAGTCTAGTTAATCTTTAAATAACTTAAAAAACATGATAATGTCTACAATTTTTCAATTGTTTGCCCTTAATTAAAATGTTCCTTCTCTCCTTTGCCACAAAATCTCGAGCTCCTCCATTGAAATTTGAATGAACTAGATAAACTTCTACTTATAATGCCATTGCCTTGCCTCATCCCACCCCACACACAATAAAAACATCAGTTGTATATGATGATGAAGTGATGAAGTTGGGGATTGGTGGTAGATGATGAGGAGGCCTGTTACATGTAACACTCCATCAGCAGCAGCAGCAGCAACAGAGATAAGATATTACAAAGTATGCATGTCCAACTGTATCACACTATCAACACCTCCCCTAACATATCAGTAGGTCATTTTGACAGATAATCACACTGCCATTACAAACACTAACTGTGGTTATATAGACATACACTCCTCCTGTGTGTATTTTGCCTTCTGGGAAAATATACCATGCTAACAAACCATTGCATGTCGATGTCCTGCTCAGCAGAAAACGTACATCACTCAGCTAAGTAATTGAGTGTAGACGGATGCTGTTGTGGTGTGATTATTACATAAGCTCTTTCCCTTTAGGTCAGACACAGAAATATTTTAAGTAAAGTACCTGTCTTTCGTTAGGAGGACTTTTTTCAACATTTGTGGTGACTCTGGATTTCTGTCAGTCACAAACTTTGGCACCCTCTTGAATGATATTTATAGAATATAAAACATCATACTTGATTTCTTTTAAAAATGGAAACAAGATAAATATTTGGAAAGGTACAAGGAGGATTTCACACGAAAACATTTTTCAAGATAAAAATGAATTCGTGGGCATTGAATGGGCAAAATCAAATATTGCCTGCTAGCCTGTTTTATTCTCGTTGACTTGTTTAACTGTTAGTTTACACTGCAAGTCTGATTGATTTAAAAGGCTATAATCAATGCCCCAGTGCAAACCAAGCTATGTCAGGCTTGTAGGTTCAACTTCAGTGGTATCTCACACTACTTAAAATCATGTGATATTTGTACTTATATTGGCTTGTCTTGTGGAGCACATGGATAGGTTGGTAACATGACATGGAAGCTATCAGTTTTGTTTGTAGTGCTCAATACTCCTATGACCAATTACTGATTTTATCACCTAGTGTTGGAGGTTGTATACATTTGTATCAAATGACATATGTTAGGGACAAATGTGCTGTGTCAGCTGTTTTTCAGGACACACATACTTTCAGTAAAAGTTCGCCTAAAATACATTGTTTCATGAGATGCTCAAAATGAAATTAACAATTTACCCCTGCAAAAGGGCTTTGTCCTGAAATTTTCAGGAATACAATGTAAATTTTAGTGTCCTATGAGATCTATATTCACCCAATTGCAAGTATTATAAATGTACTGGAATGGAATATTGTCTATATCTACTCCAGTATTACAGTTACCAATGGGATACTGCCTATATCCACCCCAGTATTATAGCTACCAATGGCATACTGCCTATATCCATCCCAGTAGTATGATTATCAATGGAATACTGCCTATATCTGCCCCAGTATTATGATTACCAATGGAATACTGCCTGTATCCACCCCAGTATTATGGTTACCTATGGAATACTGCCTGTATTCACCCCAGTATTATGGTTACCAATGGAATACTGCCTATATCCATCCCAGTATTATGATTACCAATGGAATACTGCCTGTATCCACCCCAGTATTATGATTACCAATGGAATACTGCCTGTATCCACCCCAGTATTATGGTTACCTATGGAATACTGCCTATATCCACCCCAGTATTATGATTACCAATGGAATACTGCCTGTATCCACCCCAGTATTATGATTACCAATGGAATACTGCCTGTATCCACCCCAGTATTATGGTTACCAATGGAATACTGCCTATATCCACCCCAGTATTATGATTACCAATGGAATACTGCCTGTATCCACCCCAGTATTATGATTACCAATGGAATACTGCCTGTATCCACCCCAGTATTATGGTTACCAATGGAATACTGCCTGTATCCACCCCAGTATTATGTTACCAATGGAATACTGCCTATCCACCCAGTTATGGAATACTGCCTGTATCCACCCCAGTATTATGATTACCAATGGAATACTGCCTGTATCCACCCCAGTATTATGATTACCAATGGAATACTGCCTGTATTCACCCCAGTATTATGATTACCAATGGAATACTGCCTGTATTCACCCCAGTATTATGGTTACCAATGGAATACTGCCTATATCCACCTCAGTATTATGATTACCAATGGAATACTGCCTGTATTCACCCCAGTATTATGGTTACCAATGGAATACTGCCTATATCCACCCCAGTATTATGATTACCAATGGAATACTGTCTGTATTCACCCAAGTATTATGATTACCAATGGAATACTGCATTATCCACCCCAGTATTATGGTTACCAATGGAATACTGCCTGTATCCACCCCAGTATTATGGTTACCTATGGAATACTGCCTGTATTCACCCCAGTATTATGGTTACCAATGGAATACTGCCTGTATTCACCCCAGTATTATGATTACCAATGGAATACTGCCTGTATCCACCCCAGTATTATGATTACCAATGGAATACTGCCTGTATTCACCCCAGTATTATGGTTACCAATGGAATACTGCCTGTATTCACCCCAGTATTATGATTACCAATGGAATACTGCCTGTATCCACCCCAGTATTATGGTTACCTATGGAATACTGCCTGTATTCACCCCAGTATTATGGTTATCAATTAAATACTGCCTATATTCACCCCAGTATTATGATTACCAATGGAATACTGCCTGTATTCACCCCAGTATTATGATTACCAATGGAATACTGCCTGTATTCACCCCAGTATTATGATTACCAATGGAATACTGCCTGTATTCACCCCAGTATTATGGTTACCAATGGAATACTGCCTGTATCCACCCCAGTATTATGATTACCAATGGAATACTGCCTATATTCACCCCAGTATTATGGTTACCTATGGAATACTGCCTATATTCACCCCAGTATTATGATTACCAATGGAATACTGCCTGTATTCACCCCAGTATTATGGTTACCAATGGAATACTGCCTATATTCACCCCAGTATTATGGTTATCAATGGAATACTGCCTATATTCACCCCAGTATTATGATTACCAATGGAATACTGCCTATATTCACCCCAGTATTATGATTACCAATGGAATACTGCCTGTATTCACCCCAGTATTATGGTTACCTATGGAATACTGCCTATATTCACCCCAGTATTATGATTACCAATGGAATACTGCCTGTATTCACCCCAGTATTATGGTTACCTATGGAATACTGCCTATATTTACCCCAGTAGTATGATTATCAATGGAATACTGCCTATATTCACCCCAGTATTATGATTACCAATGGAATACTGCCTATGTCCACCCCAGTATTATGGTTACCAATGGAATACTGCCAGTATTCACCTTAGTATTATGATTACCAATGGAATACTGCCTATGTCCACCCCAGTATTATGGTTACCAATGGAATACTGCCTGTATTCACCCCAGCATTATGGTTACCAATGGAATACTGCCTGTATTCACCCCAGTAGTTACCTAGGAATGGTACCTTTTATATATTCATTTATCAAGAAACACAATCCATATTCACTAGACATGAAATAGGATTACTATGGCATGTTATCTATATGTTCTCTGAAGTATACTTGAGAATACATGGATTACATGCCATAGTAATCCTTGTGTTTTATGGCAGATGTTTTATTAGATGTTAATGTGTTGATGGCAGTTCCAAGCTATCTAGACTTAGAGTATTGAGGCAAGATAAACAATATACATGTATGTATAGATTTCTGATACATTCTTAGCCTAATTAACACATGAAATGTTTCAATTGTAGTGGGAAAATAATCAATAATGTCTTGGACATAGAAAAAGTGCTTTAAAACTAAACACAGCCTGGTCAGATATTAAAGCTCTGTTTCTCTATCAAATTTAGGATGTTGGTATGTAAAGACACAAAACAGTGATTTTCTGACATGTTCAAACAATCACTGAAAGCCGCTCCATAAAGGTCTTGTACTGCGACCAGAATCATTATTAATAATTGATATTTACCTATATGGTTGATTGGTTATGTTAGTGATCAGAAATTTTGTGCAGTGTTACTGTGTTTACATGTAATCAATTTCTCTGTTTACTTGTTTAGACAATCATACCATATTATGTTGTGTTATATAGCCTTAAGGTCTAATGAAGCTTGCTGACTTATTCATTAATTATTTTATACAAACCCTCTTTCATCAGTAAGGCTAAAGAATGTAGTGTTATTAATAACACCTAAATAGTTTTAAGATAGAAAGAAGTTGATCAAATAAAGAAAATCTAGAACAAAAATACACAATTACACAATATGTACTTTAATAAAATAGAAAGTTAAAGAAAATTAAAAAAAAAAAAAAAAAAAAAGATAAAAGTTCAATAAGAATGTGTATTGCAATATTTCTTGTTCAATAATACTACAGCAACCTTGATGGAAGGACAATAACTCTTGTCAAGTGCAACAACTCTAGTCTGGAATCAATGGGTTTTAATCGGTTAGTTATTTTGCCACTATTATATATTTCAGAAGAATTAATTCGTGGAGATTTTTTATTTTTGAGAAACCATCAATAAAAATTCAAATAAAAACAGTTGAAGGGATAAAAATTCTTTAGACATTCATGTTTTACACTTTCAGGTGTTTTATTGTTTGATTTTCAAAAATTTGAATTTTATTGTTTGTTTAATTTGCATTTTATGTAGTTTTCAGTCAACTTACTAAGTTGGATAATATTTTCTTGTAGTGTAAACCTCAACCCACAGGCATTTGTTTTGAATTTTTGACATTTTTTTGCTACTAGCTGGTAATCAAAAAATATTAAAAATCCTATATTTTGTTTATAATGGACCATGAACCTATGCCTGAATTTTTGAAGCCGGTTTTTATTGTGAAGATTTTGCCCTATTTTATTTGGTAGTATATAGTTGAATGAGAAGCATGACCCCGTTTGTTGTTTTGTTTACAGATTCCTGTGTGTTTACTCCTACCTTCGTGGAGTTGACTACGACTGACATCAGCATCAATAAGGCGCGCCTTCAACAAGCCAATGTCAAGTTCCCTTTTGGTAAGAGACAGTAACAAGAGCAATGGTTAACTCTTAATCTTTAATTAAGTGAACAATGGAAAATTCTCAGCTAGGAGTAATATAAAAAATATCAGCATTCACAAAAATGTAAAACTTTAATTAAACATCGAATAGAATAATGTGAGACTCTTACATGTAAATAAGAGCAATTAAAAAGTATAAACTAAGAATAAAAAGAATGATTAACTGCTAGAATTTTGAATTTAAGTAATGGAAAACTTATTGCTATCAAAAACTAATTTTATTGTAAAAAATATTTACTTATCACAACAGATTATGAAAAATATTTAACTTAGCCACAAGTAATGGAAAACTCATTCCTATCAAAAACTAATTTTATTGTAAAAAATATTTACTTATCACAACAGATTATGAAAAATATTTAACTTAGCCACAAACAATATTATACTAGCTTTCATAATGTACAATATTTTTTACACACCATATTCGACCCAATATGCCCCCTGGGCGCTTAAAAAATTGAAGCAAATAAAGGGGCGCTAAATAGAAACAAATTTGGAGTAGCCATTCATAAAATGCCATAAATCAGTTTTGCAAGGCAACCAACACAGTTTTCCAATTATCAGTCTGCATTTGATTTGTAGTAAGTGAAATTGAAGCCTTAAAAAGGCGGAGGGGCATTTAAAGGGATGGGGCGCTTATTCGGTTAAATACAGTAACTTTTCTTCAATAACAAGTATTGTTTTACTAATTTTCGAAGAAACTGCTCTAAGGGGCACATTTAATGGTCAAACTGCCAGAGTTTGCTTAGAGAACCACATTCGTTTTTTGTATTACAGTTTGATGAATTAGATCTATGAAGCAGAGAGTATGTATAATTGAAACACAATGTTTGCTGATTGTTCCCAATACATTATCCTACCAGGACTGGCCTTGGAGATAATGATTGATCAAAATATGTTGTGGAAATGTCACTTCTCCCCATCCTGGTACTGGGGACTGGAGAAAGGTCAATTTACCAAGAGGCGATGTACAATATTTGTAATAATGAATAGAGAAAGACAGATCAGCGCTTTTTAGTCTCTTGTCCACAGAGACTGTTTCCATGGTAACGGAAATAATGGTGGCTCAAGTACTCCTTCATTTATTTATCGTTAGGTTGGATTTCATAGGCAAGAGAGATGGGCCATGTCCAATACCAAATCCTTCACTTTTTGCAATGAAATTTGTTGAAATTGGAAAAGATATTGGTATAGAAAAGAAAGTTATAGAATTATTGTATCGTTCCTCTACAACTATCAGTCCTATAACTGATTGGTCCAGATGGTGTCCAGATGGTACAAAGTGAAATCCTGCCTTCAACTATAAAAACTTTTACTCAGAAGGGACTCATTTTTAACAATTGACTGAATACTGTTATGCTTCTGTGATAAAAGCATATTGATTAAGAATAAGTTATGTCTGTAACAATGTTGTTGCTATGGTAACAGTAATGAATATGGAATATACTGAAGGTTAAAGAGGACATTTTGTATTGTTGCTAATAGGAACAATTATATTGACCACACGTTGTTCATGCAAGTTTCTAGATAAACATTTTATAATACTGCTATGGAATCATAATTATAGGTTATCCTAAATGTTTTTGAAGTTTATGTATTGTTGCATACAGTTGTATGGAATATGCTAAATGTTATTTGCGGAGATTGATGCCATGATAGTAGTTGTAGGAAATGATGTGCTGTACAACTTGTTGCTTTGGTTTCAGTTGAATTTTTTGGAAACAGTCATTCACATTGAAAATTTTACAAGCAATAATCTTAGTGGCTTTTAATAATTCAAATGTTATAAACAAAATATGAAGAATAAAAGAGTGAAACTACCAAGGAAGTGAAATTCAATGAGATTAGTATTAATAGGAGAAACAAAGATTATTGCGAAGAAATGTTGGTTTATTATAGCATGCTGATATTTTTGTGTGGATTGAAGTTAAGTCATGTGACTGATTCCAGAGTGCATGTGTTGTTTGGATCACATGCATGTGATGTATTATAATGGGTAAAATGTGCGTGTGTAAAGAAGAAATATGATGTATTCTTACTTAAATCATGCTTTAAGGAAATGGTCTTGGGTATATTGGTTGAATATATACAATATTAAGCAGAATTTTACTGGAAAATGTACATTTGTCGGATTATTCCAGAATACTTTATACTGGTTCATCAAAGTATAACAGAAATCCAGAATACTTTATACTGGTTCATCAAAGTATAACAGAAATAGTACCTGGGGTATCGGATTCATCAAAGTATAACAGGAATTGTACCTGAGGTATCTGGTTCATCAAAATATAACAGGAATAGTACCTGGGGTATCAGGTTCATCAAAGTATAACTAATAGTATCTAGGGTATTGGATTCATCAAAGTATAATAGGAATTGTACCTAGGGTATCAGGTTCATCAAAGTATAACAGGAATTGTACCTGGGGTATCTGGTTCATCAAATATAACAGGAATAGTACCTGGGGGTATCTATCAGGTTCATCAAAGTATAACAGGAATTGTACCGGGGGTATCAGGTTCATCAAAGTATAACAGGAATTGTACCTGGGGTATCTGGTTCATCAAAGTATAACAGAAATAGTACCTGGGGTATCAGGTTCATCAAAGTATAACAGGAATTGTACCTGGGGTATCAGGTTCATCAAAGTATAACAGAAATAGTACCTGGGGTATCAGGTTCATCAAAGTATAACAGGAATTGTACCTGGGGTATCTGGTTCATCAAAATATAACAGGAATAGTACCTGGGGTATCGGGTTCATCAAAGTATAACAGAAATAGTATCTGGGGTATCAGGTTCATCAAAGTATAACAGGAATTGTACCTGGGGTATCTGGTTCATCAAAGTATAACAGAAATAGTACCTGGGGTATCAGGTTCATCAAATTATAACAGAAATAGAATTTGAGGTATCAGACCTCTTAAGTAATTTTAGTGAAACATTCGGCTGGGAAGAGTTCCTTGGCAGAAAAATTATTAGTGTTCTTAAATTTCGAAAACAATAATTAAAGAATTGTCAGTTTGAAGTAGAAAGTAGTTAAAATTAACAATTTTATCTGAAATTACTGTACTTGGAAACAATCAAGCTTAGAGAGTGATGAACACATGTATTAGGAAAAAAATTTCAATGAAGGTTAAAAAGGACATTTCTATTGTTGAACTGAGAATTGAAGAAGTGTCATTGTTCTGTTGATGTTAGAGGCTAGATGTCTGTGAATTAAGGGGTATGTCAGGTTATCAATAGTTCATGTATCGGGGATGGTATCTTTCACGTTTTTTGCACTGTTGGCCTTTAAGACTATAGATTGCCGTGTTATTGAATAACTAGTTTGTCATATGATTTATGTGGAGGTCCCCAGTGATATTATTACAAAGTAGAATTTTAATGTCAATTGATCCTAATTTGTAGGACTTTTGATTGAACTTATCTTAATGATGCCATGGGCAGACGCTTCTTTCATCTGTTCAGTGTCTGATCTAACAAAATCAAGTTTTTGGTATTCAGAAATATACCTAGATGATTGCAGTCATTTTAAATGGCACATATTAATAATGTACAAGGTATAGATAGATATGTAGTTGAAAAATCCAACAAGGCTATCCTGGAGCTTACTCTTGGTTTTGAAACTTTGAGGCATAACAGCTGACTGAATTGAGCAATTTTCATCAAATTTCCTTCATAGCAATAAGTGAGGCATTCCCTTCAAATAATTTGAAAAAAAAGTGTTTCAAAATAATTAAAATCTGCTTCTATTGTTACAAAATGAAGATATATAATTGGTCTGATGCTGATACTATTTTGAATACTTTTGTTGCCAGGGTAACAAATTTGAATTAATACAAAGAGTCTTGAGCTGATACACCTCACTTGGTTTCATTATAACTCAGAATGGCATGGATGGTCACTTCTGAGCTCATTTAAAATTGATTAATGAAAAAATCCTTCTCTTTTATTTACAGTTTGTAAACCCATTGTTGCCCATAGCACCAGCATGTCCCATAAGGTAAGTACCTGAATCCTGGCCAGGTGATGTGAATACACAATCAGATAGAGCAAGAAAGAAAAATATATCAACATATTCATAGGTTAGTGTGCTGTAAATGTGGATATCAATTATATTTCCACAAGTATATATATACTCCTGATCCTTGAAATTTCTTAGATAGCAATTATCATGATGGCAGCATATACATGTACAGTAAAACCTGCCATAATCACCACCTCTATAAACAAATGACAACTTTCTTGGGGTCTCAATTCAACACAATCTAATCACATGCTTATAAAGAACACTTGGTCATTTTTTTCTTTTGCTTGGGTTGTCTTTCAAGAAAGGTTTGACTCTGTATGAAAAAGTACTTCTCCATGGTCATATATATTACCAACATCCTATTCCTTCTTTGCAGTATTAAGGCTAAATTAATATGGCAGGATACAAAATGGCAAAAAGTGATTAATTTGTCTGACATTCTACCATTAGTCCTCCAAATACTTATGATCACAGATCAGTAAAGCCAGTAAAACAAATAAACGATAATCAGCCATTTTATTTGGAACCACTCGCTTCTGTTTCACTGATTGTCCATTGACCTTGACCTTTCAGATGTGTATTATTTTTAATGAGCGGGGTCTGAAGGATGTCCAGCCTCCCTGTGTGGCACAGACTTTCGTCAACCATAACGCCGTCCTGTACAAAGTCTTTGTGATAGGAGATAAACAGTACATTACTGAACGGCCTTCGCTCAAAAATTTCTACAATGAGGGTAAGTCTTATATTTATTAATAGTACAGTACATGTATATTATCGAACGACCTTCACTGGAAAATTTCTACAATGAGGGTAAGTCTGATTGTGATATGATAATGATACAGCACATCATAGAATGTAATTCTGAATCTCTGTATGTTGATAATCTTGCAGTATGAATGTATCGTAAAGAATATATTTTGTTTATTTTTAGACCAAGAAACAATTTACTTTGATTCCAGTCAGATTTCCAAGCCAAATTGCTCAAACGCTCTAACAGAGGTATGGTCTACATCATTGGTGTGTAAATCAATGACCAAAGATCGCTAACATTCTAATAATCAATTAAAAAACAATATCACTACAATTATAATTATCAATTAAGTTATTAATTTATAACATGGACATCCATGATCTATCCAGTTCAGTCATCTCTATAATAAATTATTTTTTATATCACATATATAATATAAAACAGAGAGTCACGATTATAGAAGGAATACAAACTGTATTGAATCATCTTAAGGATTTACCAGAAATTTAATTTCTTGAAATAGATAAAAAAAAACTGATCAAATTCTTATAAACTTAAAAAATGGTTATAAGATGTGTTTGTGCAAGAGGTAAAAGAAAATCTCATATAGGCTATTTATAGTGTATATCTATATTTATCTGTTTACTAAACCTGTAAGTCCAATGTGCATTTACATGAATTTTAGGGTGTAAAACAACACTGAGCATCAACATTTAATGTGTGACCTTCTGACCTTTTGTAGTTAGACGATGGGGACCCCAATCAGACGGATTCTCCAGCCAAACCTGACCTTGAACTGCTGAAGGAACTTGGCCAAGTTGTTGGCCTTGAGTTCCAGATACAACTGTTTGGCATCGACGTAATTGTCGATTGTATCACCAAAAAATATGCTGTGATTGATATCAATGCCTTCCCAGGTAAGTGACTGTCGGTAATCAGCTTTGATGCAAAGGTCAGAAGCAATGTCTGCGACTTTTCTAGTCATTGATTTAGGAGAGACTAACTGTGTCTTCAGTAGTGAATGAGTTAAACAAATCAACACTATTACAGGGTAGTTCAAAAACAAATATTGTTATCAACCATTTATACATCTTTTCTTTGTCAAAACTTTACCAATTCTAAAGTTTCATAACTCGATTAAGACAGGCAAAGGCAAAACCAGACCACTGAGATGATGTCGGTGATTAATTATAATTATTAATTACATTCTTTTAAGGTTACGAGGGAGTGGATGGTTTTGTCCAGTTGCTGTGTAACCATCTAATGTCACTGATGAATCGACAAGCGACCAATTTAGAAAATGATCGGAGTTTGGCAGGGACTAAACACAATGGCCACCATCTACCTTTGGAAAATGGCCACGGTGATCGTCGGAAGCGATTGAAATATTCTTCTCCGGAACCAGAAGAGCACAGTGGTGTATGCAGCAAGTGTTGTGATAATTCCTTTCCTACCAATGGAAACAAGACGGTACTTATGTGTCAGGCCAAAAATCTGAGTAAGGACTTAAGTGTACAAGTGGAGAATCGAGCAAAATCAGATGTCATACCGTGGAAACAGCCTATCAATGGTTGTGTAGAACATAGCCTCTAAACTCTCTCGGGAGTGATCTCTCAACTCTCACGGAGTATCGTTAATCTATGCAGGACTTTCTATTTTAATTCAAAGTTTAAGTTGTTATTATACCGTATAATTCCTGTGATCATGTATAGAGTGAGTTTTAATAACTGGGGTCAAAAGTCATATCTGACAAAGTGATATATCTGCTTATTATTGAGTCTTTGGAGAAGCTGTAAAGCTCTGTAATGTAATAGATTGTTAATTGAAGTTTTTATGCTTGTTCAGAAAATCTAATGCGAAGCTTGTTCTCAAAATGCAAGTAAATGTGAACATAACAAAACATAGAGACTTTAACTTTAATTGTTAAGGAAAAGTAGGTCACTTGATTCTACTCTTAGACAGTAGAAGGGAGGTAACTCTTAAGTTTAACAACTCATTTTAAATTACTAGTTTTGGACAACAAACGCTGTAAAATTAAGATATCGATTTAACCATTGTTCTAATGAAATTGATTCCAGATGTTTTACTTACCTCTTTAAAGTATATGCAAGTTGTAGCTGTGTATCTAATAGGGCTCTAATTAATTGTATGATCCTTATTTCTCACTATTGTTGTATCACCTGTTCATAGGGCAAGTGATATCATGGTGCAACGTCCATCCGTCTGATACTTAACATTCCATCAACTTCTCTACACACTAATAACCAGTTAAAAGTTCTGGGATTAATTTACCAAATTTAATTTGCCAACTGGACGACCTTGACCTTCTTTCAAGGTCACATGAAAAAACAAAGTTTAAAGATATTTCATTGTGTTCCCAGTAACCAAGAAGCCAATTTATGTGTCGTGCTAATTAATCTATGGACATGACACATACAGAGAAAACAGTTGATCATATACATGTATATGAAAAATCATGAAATTTTGTTAGGGTTTGAAATTGGCTTATTTCATAGATAATTTCTATTCACAATTTCACACTACCAAGGATGATGCCTAAAGTAAGAGTTGTAATTTTTTTGCTTTGAGCAAACCACAAAATTTAGGTGGGTGATATAGGCCCATTTGGGCTCTTGCTAAATTTAGATATAAATTCTTTTTTTATAGATATTTTTAACATTTAACAGTAGTTATATGGTTATAGAGTGGTTATATAGTGATTTGTATATTATTGAATTAAATTTAGGTAAACATTTAATCTCTTTGATTATTTATATTAATGAGGAATCTTTATAGGATTCCCTTGGTTTTATATTCTCCAAAGCTTAGGTGTTGAATCAGATCAATAAACAAAAGATCTACATAACTTATATTTTTTGCATGCATACTCTGTTTTTAAAACTGTGTTGTAAGAACATACATTTGGTTGGCAGAAAAAACATGATAAAAACCAATAACGATTATACATAATAATATCTTCAACAGTTGGCCTTAAATTGTCACTTTTGGCAGAAAAATGTTATCATTTGAATTACATTGCTAATCCTTAGCCAATATAGCAAACCTGATGCATGTTTTTATTCTAAGCCCTATTAACAGCCAGGATCATTTACTGGTAACTACTCGGTCAGCGCGATCATCTCTAAGATTTACATACATCAAATATTTGTTTGCTGTTGGTGAATACATGGGTATAGAAGAAACACATATATAGCATATAAATGTTTTATCCAATTTTAGTCTTATCAGTCACATTATTTACTTACATTCAGTAGCCTAATTCTCTAGTTTCCTGTGACAGAATGTATTTAGGAAGTCTATATAACTATCAGGATTATTAGCAAACAGTGTATGGTTATAAGGTCTGTTCTGATTCAGTGTTTAACCCAGTTTTATATAGTCATACCTGTTACATAATTACATACATGAGTCAAATTCTAGCAGAAATTTGAAAAACTGTAAACTATGATTTATTAGAGAGGATATTAATTTGGTCCATTTGATAATTCAATACCAGAAATATAGAAATATCCTTTTATAAAATATATGAAATGACGTTTTGAAGCTGACGATAAAAGCAGAGTAATTCTGACTGGCTTTATTTTACATATATATACACATGTATATATAGAAAAAACAAAACTAAAGCAAATCTGAGATTGATCTCTAGAGATTGATCGCAGATTTGTTTTAGTTTTTTTTTTTTTTTCTATTTAACTTTCGTCACAAGGATATTCAACATTTATTTATTACATATATATATCTATAGCTGTCATCTGTGCTGCTATAATATGTTTACAGTATTCAATATTTTCATTACCAGATGTATAAAACTAAAATTGTGGAAAATATTAGAGTGTATCAAATCACCGAATTGATAGCCAAAGTGATAAAAATCAACGAATTAAAGTATCAGAGCTAACATTTTCACAATATACCAAGGGGAGTTACTGTGATTGTTTTTTTTTCTTTTCTGTTTTGCTAGCCTTAATTTTTTAGGCTTTCTTTTTTCTATTTTTCGCTTTTTTATAAGGCAGCTTCAATGTTTTAAAAGTTTTATAGGTTCATGTGTTTTAACGGAAAGCAGGTTTGTAATGTATAGAGCACTAATTTTGTTTTTACCAGAATAGAACAGTAACTATATAAGATCAGGGGAGCTAATTCTAAGATAGTACATGTCTATATACATGCAATTAATGTACTTGTATTTACAATAGTGGTTTTAGAGACAAAGCCAAATTCTATGGCTACATTCTTGTACTCATTATCTGTTATCTTAATGTCTGAAAGATGATATGTTTTAATATTTTTTCTGTATTTAAAACCGTCGGGCATTTCACACATTCCAGTATTTCATGTCTGCTGATCATGATGAGTCTAATAATTACGATATTCCTGTTTTACTAAAGGTTGGATATTATTCCTGGAATGATTGGATTTTCAGGTGTCTACCATATTTATACAATATTTATTTAAGAAAATTGGAACACACCTAGAGTAGCAGACCCTATTATGTACTACATGTACTTCCCATTTAAGTATGAACCAAAACAGCTACCAGGTGTTTCCAATTTTAGAGAGTATACAGAGGATTTCGCTTATTTGAATAAGTCATTTTCCAGAAGAAAATATTCAAATAACCGAATAGGCGGATATGGCATTTTGTACATATATCTGCGTCTCAGTCTAATTATTTCAAAGATCAAATATTTGCAGATCCTACCCTATTTCTGAAACTAAACTTGGACTAAGTCAGGTTTTTTTCTTAAGTTATACCATAAATTGATATATCATGGCGTCAGAAAATTTTGGTGTTTTGTAAATTTTTTGATGTATATGTTCATCAGAATGGAAGATCACAATTCTAAAGATTTACTTGTATTGGATAACTAAGCTATAAACTAATAAATACTCAACAATGAAAAAAATGACGTGATTGGGTTTGAAGCCATATCAATATCAAGAAAACCCTTTGAAATATTGGTTGTTATTAGAAGTGATTAATTATCACATATCTTTACACATGCTTACACAAAAGAAAAAAAGAAAAACGAACAGTTAAAAGTGTTTTATTCAGTTATCATACCTAAATGTTTATTTACATAACATGATTGAGTGACTTGCATACCTGAGAATACATGTTCATATAAAAAAAAACAAATATACGATATATATCACATATAAATACATAGTCAAAGTTTGGTGTGTTAAATTCTGGCACTTTCATGCCAAACTCCAAATAAGCTAAAATATGACCACATCCAAAATATCCCAGTTTAGGGTATAATGATTTTTTTTAAGTTAAGTTATACATGTACATAATGAATTATGGTTTTGAGAAATCGAAATCAGGTCAATAATCTTAGAAAATACTGAAAAAATATCACTGATGTAGGAAAAAATGGATCTATGCCATAGAGATCCGTCGTGTATGCAACTGAAAACAGACATCATAATGTATAACAATCAGAAGGGTTTTTTTTGTTTTTGTATTTTAAAATTTTTGATATGGTACTAGCTATAACTTAGGTGATATTTATTTGTCTTCAGGGTCTGCTACAATACAAACTTAATGGAGTACGTAATAAGTTCTATGAAGATAACAAGTATGATAGATACAGTGTAACTTGTCAAAATCTTGTCTAATCCTGATCCCTGTGTAGTTGTATGGCATTTCCTTCATTTGATTAAAACCTTTATGATGAGGAAACCTGGCTATATCAGCTACATGTGCTGGTCCCAGTAACAGGTTATACTGTATAATATACATATGTATTACACTAACCACAAATACAAGGTTCTGTTTATCATATTACGTGTATTCATTAGAGTGTAACTTCACGTCTGTCTTATATGCATGCATTTATGACAAAATGATAAGGTGGAATATGCTGGTTGTGTGACTATTGCATTTAAGATCAGAAGATTACACTGTTGATATATTATGCAAATGTTTTCTCTGTGGAAGTTAACATAATTATGTAGTGTGTCTACCGTATTGTCTAGATTTATATAAATTAATTTCTGTTGCTTCACATTGTCTGAGTTGAATTGATTTGAGTACTCATGTGAATGATTAAATGTTGAATAGAGAAAAATATGAAAATGGTTTTCATATTTTATAAATCAATTCTGTACACAAAAAGTTCTGTTACGCGATTGTTAAATTCGCAGATAAATTATATTTGACAAAATTATCAGAATTATTGTGCATCTGTTACAAATTGTTCAATTGATTTATATTACATCGATTTACATACATATAATTTAAAATAACTAAGACATAATTATGTGTTTTAATGATATAAGAGCAGAGAGTAACAGAACTTTTTATGGGCAGTACCGTATATATTCTGTATTTGCAAATTACAGTTATCTGCCCTTCTGGCTAGGTATTGATTGTGAATGTCATATACAGCACAGTGTGTTATGGGGTACTTTTATAACAAGTTCCATATGCCAAAATTTAAACAGCAGATTTTGATCTTTAAGAATTTTTATAAGGATCTAACCTGGTGTTAGGCCAAACCCCCGCTCCACCCATCACCTATCATTAAGTTTCAGAATGTCCAGCAAACCCTATGAAACACCTTCCATACTTTGAAATAATGTTGTGTGCCTTTAGTTACTATACCGATATCTCAAGTATATTGTATTAAGGTAGCTGTCAGCTGAGTGGTTAACTATTTGAGCGCTAAATTAAAGCAGACACACAATATTTAATATAAAGCCTTATAGGGTATTATCAAATTATCATTCCAGTTGGATATGGTTTCACTAACAGTTACCAAAACATGTGAATAAAATGGAAATAATCAAGTAAAAGGGAGTTGCAAATTGGTAAAGATTTTTCAAAAAATAAAATGCTATGTACATATACGTATGCTAAGCTTGTTTCAATCAGCTTTTTAAAAGTCTGATTATTAGGTTGCCAAATTTCTGATTCAATGAATTTTGAAATTTTCTATCAAAGATAATTTCATAAGCTGTTAGTTAAATTTTAATTTTTGATTGGTAAGGGGTACTACTTTCTTTGCGTATGAATACAACTCACCCAATGTGATGGATAGCATATGGTTGATACACATATATGTAATAATGTGTATACACTATATATATAACTATGGCCACTGATAGTGCTATTTTACTGTGAGAATAAAATCAATATACATGAACATTTATGAACGTTTATGTAGTTTTCTGTACTAAATTTCCAGTTGATTTTTAAGTTCCAATATATGTGTAACAGGAGAGGAGAAAATGTAGCGGCCAGACCGGGATTTGAACCCGGGACCCTCCAAATACTAGCCGAGTGCTCTACCAACTGAGCCACCTGGTCACCGACGATCGACCCAGTCCAATCCCGCCACACTCCTCCCTCCTTTCTCGAAGCCTTCGCCTTCAAAGACACACGAGACCCTTCTAAACACCACCACTGTGAGTTATCTAGTTGGGCGCCAATTTTGTAACAGGAGAGGAGAAAATGTAGCGGCCAGACCAGGATTTGAACCCGGGACCCTCCAAATACTAGCCGAGTGCTCTACCGACTGAGCCACCTGGTCACCGACGATCGACCCAGTCCAATCCCGCCACACTCCTCCCTCCTTTCTCGAAGCCTTCGCCTTCAAAGACACACGAGACCCTTCTAAACACCACCACTGTGAGTTATCTAGTTGGGCGCCAATTTTGTAACAGGAGAGGAGAAAATGTAGCGGCCAGACCCGGATTCGAACCCGGGACCCTCCGAATACTAGCCGAGCGCTCTACCGACTGAGCCACCTGGTCACCGACGATAGACCCAGTCCAATCCCGCCACATATGTATCTTTCAGTAAATTTCAAATGAAAAATATATCTGTTATGTCTATTACCTGGCATATTCATTCACAAGTATTCACAGAGGTTGAAGTTCAAATTCCGAAGAAACAAGATATCTCAATGAAGTAATTGATCTAGTTAACATTGTGATCAAGGTTTTGTTTGTGGCAAATCATCCTTCTTACGAAAATTGATAAAAATAATTAATGAATCTGAAGATTATAAACCTAGTGGTGACTGGATAGTGGGTTTGTAGTTTGTTTGTTGGAGTTTTACGGCCCATCCACAACTAAGGTCATTTAGGGCCAAACTACAAGGCAGGCATTAGTATCAGGATATAAACAAGGACTGTATCTAAAAGATCAGGATAAGAAAATTTGTAAATGTTGATTTAATAAAAAGAGTTACATAGGATAAAATAGTTTTGGCTAAAACACATGAGAAAACTCATGCACAATGTTGATGAATGATGAGTGTTGCGTTGATATGAATATAAAATAATGGCTGACTGGATGTAAGGTTTGATGTCGGTGTAAGGTAGTTTCAAATCTGTTTGTGCTAGGCGAAGAGCAGTCTTAGCTGCTTTATCGGCCTTTTCATTCCCCTTTAAACCCACATGTAATTTTAGTTTTAGAAGACAATCGAAATGTTCGGATCAAAATATTTTGGACTAATATGTCTCTAAGGTTTCTTGATTTCAAAGCCTGAAGAACCGAAAGAGAGTCGAAACAGATGATTGCCTTTTCAATGCGGTGTTCTTCGATATGGTCAAGTGCCAGACCGATAGCACATGCTTCCGCAGAGAAAATGGAGGCAAAATCCGGGAGTCAGATAGAGGAGCGTGATTACATGTACAGCATGCTGCCGCAACATTATCACCATCTTTTGAGCCTTCACTGTAGATCTGAACATGTCAGGGAAAGCCCTAATGCACTCCCGAAAGGAGGATTTGTGATACGTTGTACTCGTCAATGGTGTCAAAATTTATATTTAGTTCCAGCAAATATTTTGAAATTCTGATGCCAAATGTTGGTATGAGCTTTTGATTTTGTGCAAATATTTCTTGATGTTGTGGATTGAATACAAGGTTAAATGCGTGATTTTTGGGGTTGGCTTTCAGTTGAGCATCATACTGTAAGGATAATTTCTTTCGTCGATCGTCTAGAGATGGCTCATTAGCTTCCACATAGAGACTCTTCACAGGTGTCGTTGGAAAAGCTCCAAGTGCGAGACACAGTCCCTGATTCTGTATAGGGTCAAGCATCTGTAGATAGGAGCTGCGAGCCGATCCATAGACAATCGAGCCGTAGTCAAGTTTTGATCAAATAAGTGCCCGATAGATACGTAGAAGCATTTCACGGTCTGCACCCCAATCAGAATGGGAAAGAACTCGAAGAATGTTCAGCGCCTTCGAGCACTTATCCTTCAGATGTTTGATATGTGGAACAAAGGACAGTTTCGAATCAAATATAGTGGATAGTGGGACAACTAGATTAGTGGTGACTCAATAGTGGAACAACTAGATTAATGGTGAATGGATAATAGGGAAACCAGGTTAGTGGCGACTGGATAGTGGGACAACTTGATTCGTGATGACTGGATAGTGGGACAACCAGATTAGTGGTGACTGGATAGTGGGACAACTAGATTAGTGGTGATTGATTAGTGGGACAACTTGATTAGTGGTGACTGAATAGTGGGACAACCAGATTAGTGTTGACTGGATAGTGGGACAACAAAATAAGTGATGACTGGATAGTGGGACAAATAGATTAGTGGTGACTGGATAATGGAACAACTTAATTAGTGGTGACTGGATAATGGGACAACCAGATTGATGGCGACTTGATAATAGGGAAACCAGGTTAGTGGTGACTGGATAGTGGGACAACAAGATCAGTGGCGACTGGATAGTGGGACAACCAGATTAGTGGTGACTGGATAGTGGGACAACCAGATTAGTGGTGACTGGATAGTGGGACAACTAGATTAGTGGTGACTGGATAGTGGGACAACCAGATTAGTGGTGACTGGATAGTGAGACAACTAGATTGGTGGTGACTGGATACTAGGAAAACCAGGTAAGTGGTGACTGGATAGTGGGACAACTAGATTAGTGGTGATTGGAAAGTGGGACAACTTGATAGGTGGTGACTGGATAGTGGGACAACTAGATTGGTGGTGACTGGATAATAGGAAAACCAGGTAAGTGGTGACTGGATAGTGGGACAGATTGGTGGTGACTGGATAGTGGGACAACTAGATTGGTGGTGACTGGATAGTGGGACAACTAGATTAGTGGTGATTGGATAGTGGGGCAACCAGATTGGTGGTGACTGGATAGTGGGACAACTAGATTAGTGGTGACTGGATAGTGGGACAACCAGATTAGTGGTGACTGGATAGTGGGACAACTAGATTGGTGGTGACTGGATAGTGGGACAACCAGGTAAGTGGTGACTGGATATTGGGACAACTAGATTGGTGGTGATTGAATAGTGGGACAACCAGATTAGTGGTGACTGGAAAGTTGGACAAATTGATTAGTGGTGACTGGATAGTGGGACAACCAGATTAGTGGTGACTGGATAGTGGGACAACTAGATTGGTGGTGACTGGATAGTGGGACAACTAAATTAGTGGTGACTGGATAGTGGGACAACCAGATTAGTGGTGACCGGATAGTGGGACAACTAGATTGGTGGTGACTGGATAGTGGGACAACCGGGTAAGTGGTGACTGGATAATGGGACAACTAGATTGGTGGTGATTGAATAGTGGGACAACCAGATTAGAGGTGACTGGAAAGTTGGACAAATTGATTAGTGGTGATTGGATAGTGGGACAACTAGTTTGGTGATGACTTGATAAAAGGGAAACCAGGTTAGTGGTGACTGGATAGTGGGACAAATAGATTAGTGGTGATTGGATAGTGGGACAACCAGATTAGTGGTGACTGGATAATGGGACAAGTATATTGGTGTTGAATGGATAGTGGGACAACTAGATTAGTGGTGACTGGATAGTGGGACAACTAGATTAGTGGTATCCGGATAGTGGGACAACTAGCTAGATTAGTGTTGACTGGATAATGGGGCAACCAGATTGGTGGTGACTGGATAATAGGAAAACCAGGTAAGTGGTGACTGGATAGTGGGACAGATTGGTGGTGACTGGATAGTGGGACAACTAGATTGGTGGTGACTGGATAGTGGGACAACTAGATTAGTGGTGATTGGATAGTGGGGCAACCAGATTGGTGGTGACTGGATAGTGGGACAACTAGATTAGTGGTGACTGGATAGTGGGACAACCTGATTAGTGGTGACTGGATAGTGGGACAACTAGATTGGTGGTGACTGGATAGTGGGACAACCAGGTAAGTGGTGACTGGATATTGGGACAACTAGATTGGTGGTGATTGAATAGTGGGACAACCAGATTAGTGGTGACTGGAAAGTTGGACAAATTGATTAGTGGTGACTGGATAGTGGGACAACCAGATTAGTGGTGACTGGATAGTGGGACAACTAGATTGGTGGTGACTGGATAGTGGGACAACTAAATTAGTGGTGACTGGATAGTGGGACAACCAGATTAGTGGTGACCGGATAGTGGGACAACTAGATTGGTGGTGACTGGATAGTGGGACAACCGGGTAAGTGGTGACTGGATAATGGGACAACTAGATTGGTGGTGATTGAATAGTGGGACAACCAGATTAGTGGTGACTGGAAAGTTGGACAAATTGATTAGTGGTGACTGGATAGTGGGACAACTAGTTTGGTGATGACTTGATAAAAGGGAAACCAGGTTAGTGGTGACTGGATAGTGGGACAACTTGATTGGTGGTGACTGGGTAGTGGGACAAATAGATTAGTGGTGATTGAATAGTGGGACAACCAGATTAGTGGTGACTGGATAATGGGACAAGTAGATCGGTGTTGAATGGATAGTGGGACAACTAGATTAGTGGTGACTGGATAGTGGGACAACTAGATTAGTGGTATCCTGATAGTGGGACAACTAGCTAGATTAGTGTTGACTGGATAATGGGGCAACCAGATTGGTGGTGACTGGATAGTTGGACAACTAGATTAGTGGTATCCTGATAGTGGGGCAACCAGATAAGTGGTGACTGGATAGTGGGAAAACCTGTTTAATGGTGACTGGATAATAGGGCAACCTGATAAGTGGTGAATGGGTATTGGGACAACCAGGTTATAGTGACGACTGATTCGCAAAATTCATATTGAATCACTCTCCTCCCGATTTTTTCCTATCCTCATCCATGACACATGACATTATTTTACCGAACTCCTCATGACAGGGAGGAGCGTTTATAGGGGAAGGGGCACCAATTACGATGGATTCGGTATTTCATTCTCTGTTTATCTCCTTCAAATTTTCTGCTCATAAGAACACTATGCAAGAAATTGGTTCAATAGTTTCAGTCAAAAGAACAGGTTACTGACCACACATGTCACCTAAACATAAAGTCAACAATGAATTTTGTTTTCTTGCCTTTTTATTAACATTTTTGTTGCGTTGTTCATAAGTCACATTGACAAAATACGTTAACAACAAATACAAAATTGTCCGCAAAAAACAAAGATTTTCAAATTTATACATCGTTATTTTCTGTCATCAAAAAAATCTAACCAAATAGCTGTCATAGCAATTTCACTAGAGCCAAGTAAAGGACTTGATTTCAATTGACAGTGATTCCATAAGCCCTATGGATTTGACCTATAACTATATTGTGAGAGCACAGGTGCACCGCTTGTTTTACAAAAAAATATGATGTAGCACAAAAATATGAGATATTATGTTCTACATTTGTACAAAATCATCTCTTTTGTAAAACGAGCATAGTATGTGGAACGAGTAACCAGTGTTTGCTTGAATTACTCTTCTCAACTTAAGGTTGAGAGAGTTCATTGTGAAATTTCAGGGGGTGAAAGGGATAAAATACTTTTTTATAGGTAAATATTTGTAAAACAAATTTAAATTTTATCATGACCTTATTTTTTTTCTATAATACTGACAACATTTGAATTCTGATACCTTCAGAGTAGTTAAAAGTCATAATGTAGACAAAATTGCTATCAACAAAATATGCAAAGATGAGATACTATGTGGGGTATCTCTACTATTAGCCAATTATCTATATAAATTATATAGTCTCATGAGTGTGAATGTGATTGGAGCATGAACAGGGATGGGGGATCTTCAATCTGCAGACACTTAAACAAATTTTCAATTAAAATGTTTTGATCTAATCTCTGAAACATCAATTAATGTACATTAATATTAAGTGCTATTAGAAAACATACTCTGTTGTATTTTATGACCTCATCTTTTTGACATTGGTGGACACCAGATAATTTATAATGAAAAGCTGAATGATTTTATAACTAGCATGAGTTGACAGCAGGGTAAATACAAGTCGGTATACTTTACATTGACATCAGGTATGTGGCAGATGATTACCTAAAATTATTTATAACCATGATCGATGTTCATAAAAAAAATGCTTCAAGTTTAAATTCATCTGTTTCATACAAATTCTACAATAGACTGTATTTCTAATCCCTCAGTGTAAAATACCTATACACTCCATACCAATCCTCAGGGTGTAATTACACTCCTTACCAATCCTCAGGGTGTAATTACACTCCATAAAAATCCTCAGGGTGTAATTACACTCCATACAAACCCTCAGGTTGTAATTACATTCCATACAAATCCTCAGGTTGTAATTACACTCCATACAAGTCCTCAGGTTGTAATTACACTCCATACAAATTCTCATATTGTAATTACACTCCATACCAATCCTCGGGGAGTAATTACACTCCATACAAATCCTCAGGTTGTAATTACACTCCATACAAATTATCATATTGTAATTACACTCCATACCAATCCTCAGGGAGTAATTACACTCCATACAAATCCTCAGGTTGCAATTACACTCCATACCAATCCACAGGGTGTCATTACACTCCATACCAATCCTCAGGTTGTAATTACACTCCATACCAATCCACAGGGTGTAATTAGTCAATACTATGTTGCAGTAAATATAATAATAATTGTCAGTAGCCACTCTCAGTATGTACTTTCACTCAATACCAGTTTTATTAGAGTGCAATTTTAGACCATACTTCCTCTCCGGTGTTAATCACCACCAGTCTTCATACGGATCATAATAATCCAAGTAGTCTCCCCATTCATCATAGTTCATGTCAGAATTAAGGTCATCGTCATCGTAGGAATAATCACAATCGCTGTCATCATCAGCATCGTGATTCTGAATATCATACACCGCCTGATGTTTACGGCCCTTGAAATCACAAAGACAATGTGGACAGTTGATATGGCATCTGACTTCATCTAATGGCATTGTTACCTGGCAAGCGGCACTATTCATAAGTGCCTGTGGCATGTTCTCTAGTTTTGTCCACTGCCTCGTGTCGAAATTGAACTTGAAAGCAGTGTCCAAGAGCTTCTTCGTTGAAGGATCTCTCCCACCAAATACGTAAAGATTGGCGCCATCTGAGTACTGAGCAAATTCCTGACGGGTAGGATCCTCAGGCAATGGGGAAAGCACTTGTTCTTTCAATGTCATCCAATGCTTTTCCTGGAAGCAAAATTTCTTTGCTGTCTGTTTACCGAACCGACAGGTGAAAATGTCATTCTCAACTCGGAACGTTAAGTTATCCCAATAGGCTCCTTTGGACTGGTCCAGCTTTTTCTCCTTGACAGTATCATACATTATGAATTTTGGACTTGGGCTCTTGATTTTCCTTATCTTCTCCTTGCCAGTCGCATGGTTCCATGCCAGGATACAGATGTGGCTGTTATTGACTATCTGAGAAGAGATCTGAGCCTTTGAGTAATCCCCCCTGAATAGGTAGCACTTGATGACACTTTCCCTGCCTTCTTTCACCTCAACAAGGACAGTGGTATAATCCCATTGTTCCTCTGGCGGCCTTTTTGAGGGGAATTTCATAATGCAGGAGATAACTGCATACAGATGACTGTTGCAGCACACAAGACTGAGGACTTTTACATTTTTTATACCTCCTGGTAACAACAATGTGTCCCTGGTCCAGGTCCTGTCTTCAATCTTATATTTATAAATGTGGAGGTTGTTATTCAAATTGAACTGTGTTTTTTCTGTGTTGTACACATACAGGTAACCCTGGGGATTGTAGGTCATCAAATGCTTCTCCATCTGGTCTGGCATGGGAGCTAACTCTATCCACCTCTCTTCACTGATAATAAACCCGTAAACAGCACTCGCAGGGACGCATTCTGAAAATGGAAAGGCATGGAAAAGGGTTCTGAAGTAGACACCATCACCACTGCCCCCTGTCACAATGATAACATCTCTGGTTCCAGAATCTTCCTGAATTAGTCCAGCACTATATTTTGATTTCAAACTAAGCACCGAATCAAGACATTTTTCGCTGTCATTGACAAACTTGTGTTTTGCCACTTCCTCATCAAGGATCTTGACTGGAATTCTGTGAATATTCAGAGCACAAAACAGTTCTTCAAAGTGGACTATCCTAGATTTCTCTTCAAACTGCACCCAGCGAACAACAAAGTTGAAAAAGTCTATCTGAGACACATAACAGAGGGACGGATCTGATAAAAGGGACATCACGGAATCATGGGTTAGAGATAGTATGTCTTCTTTCTGCATGATCTCTGGAAGATTTCCACGTAAGAAATCAAATGCCCTTGTGTAAAGGTCAAGGTCATAAAGGCTACACAACAGACATATCTGTACACAGTTGTCGGTGGTGATATTGACGGAGTAGAGGTAGTCTTGACAAACTTTCTTTAACTCTGTAATTTGGAAATAATCAGCCACCTTCAAGAGTTCTGGGACACTTTCGTAGCTGATCTCCAAATTACCAAGATACAGGAAATCTAAGGCAGAGCGGACAGCTGCAGACTTCGCAATGTTTAGCTCTATCGTCCCTGGAAACATAGAAATAAGATATAAACCTTCTTTTACAGAGAAGACACTAATGGTTAAATCCGTATTACATAACATCATTAGCCCTAGGATCAAACCTTCAACCACAATCCAAGGCTTGAGCCAAACATAACCCAAATTTTGAAGGACCTGATTTTGCACCGCCCCTCAGGCCTATAGGGGGTTGTGGTTTGAATGAATAATTTGTACAATTTTGAATCTCCTCCTCATAGGTATTCTAACAGCCAAATATGAATACATGTACTTAGTTTCACATGAATTTGTTTATATGAAAACTTTTGTATTGTCAAGTTGACCCCCTGTGCCCACGCCTCTCAAAATCCAGCATTTTATTCCTTAAAATGATTGTTCATACCCATCACAACACTTGTAATCCTAAAAAATCAATGCCAGTTGTTATGGAACAGTGTTTCCACACCTTCAAGTTCAATACAAATTGACCTGTGTATGACTATAAAGACCAGTGTCCCTCAGATCTTATAGACAGGTTGACTGTATTTACTACTAGAAGGTTAATATCATAGATTCCTACACCATGACAGACAAATCCTGTCTTCTAAACGTAAACTTTACCTGAAAATCTTTCTACAAGGCCACTGTCATAGAGGGACTGGAAGTATGGACACGACACCAATACACACCAGTGGGCTTTTATTTCCTGAAATGTTGGACAAATTACATCACATAAAAGAGTTTAAACATATTAAATTAAAAGTCCCGCAGTACTGCCAAGACACTTAAGACCTCTAAACAGTTAACACCTGATATCTATTTTTTCATGAATTAATCATGTATTATGCAGAGTAAAGAAAACCATTCAAAGATGGGCACTTAATTGACCAACCGTCTCACACACACATACATTACTTGAAGTAGAAAGTTGTTTTCCTTGTACAAAGTTACAAACAGTGCCTAGTGTTTAGAAGTTAGAGCTCAGTTCCATCGTGTATACAATGTGTGGTGAGATGATAAAACTTACTTACCACATTATCCACTATCAGAGTGACATCACAAAACTCGGACTGGGACATCATCTGATCATGAAGGTGTCGTTGGAGGGACAGGGCATGGTTACTTTTGCTACCCATCTGCCTTGGAAACGGAGCATCCATGGCTGTTAGAGGTAAGCAGTAGCACTAGAGGTATTTGGCTCTCATGAATGCACTGCTGCAACAAACAACCAAAAAGGAATATTTCAAAATCCATTTCAAAAGCAAATTTTTATCTCAAAGACACTTTTTGTTACTTTCAGTTAACTATTGATCTTGATGTTATCTAAACTTTGATTTTCCAGCTGAGCATGCTGAATGTTATTATTCATATGCAAAAGGAGCCGTCTACACAAGTCTCTAATTAAATAGTTTGCAAATCTCAAGAAATAGTCCAGTAAAGATAGAGTGTTACCCAAAAATAATTACAACAGAATTTTTCCTTAGTTTTTCTTAGCTGGGGTTTACATAATTTTCAATAAGATAACAGAAAAAATAAAACTTTAATTCTATAGCTGAAAATCATCACTGTTCTGACTGATTTACTGGCAAAATTTTATGACAATCGAATAAAGCATGTTCAAAAAATTATGATTTTTGTATTGCAGATTTATGGACTTGGACATATTTTGGTATTCAACAAATACGTGATAGGGAGTTTTTACTACAATATACATGCATATTTATATCGTTTCTACAACAAATAATTAAAAAATCAAGTACAAAATATACAAAAAGGGTATTAGTATTACATATTTGAAAGCATTTGCTATTCTATTTTCCGAAATATTAGCTACCAAATTGGGTGTTTTATCCGAAATCTAGATATAGTAAGAGATCCCAATGGAATCTTGGCGCCCACCATAGAATGATCTATGTATGACAATGGAAAGATGGATCTTTTCTCTGCTTTTCAAACTTTTTCAAACATACTACAAATAAAATTTGAGACAGATCGCTTCAGTACTTTCTGAGAAATAGCAGTAAAAAAACTTCAACTATAAAAATCTAAAATGGCTCCTTGGCGACCATCTTGTTGATTGATCAGTCCCAAATTGCAATATGCACAACTAGAACTCTAGGGGAACGTACATATGAAATTGGAGAGTAAGATCCCTTCAGTACTTTGTGAGAAATAGCCATAACACACTTTAACTATCAAAATCCAAAATGGCTGCCTTACAGCAATCTTGTTGACCAGATTGGTCCCCAAATGCAATATGCACAACTAGGGCCCTAGAGAGGGAACCTACATATGAAATTTGAAAGAGATCCTTTCAGTACTTTCCGGGAAATAGCGATAACAAACTTTAACTATCAAAATCCAAGATGGCTGCTTGGGGGGCCATTTTGTTGACCGATCAGTCCCAAAACACAATATGAATAACTAGACCCATAGGGGAGCCTACATATGAAATCAGATCATATCCCTTCAAAGCTTTCTGAGAAATAGCGATAACAAACTTTAACTATCAAAATCCAAGATGGCTGCCTGGCGGCCATCTTGTTGACCGATCGATCCATATATGCAATATGCATAAATACGTCCCCAGGGTTAACCTACATATGAAATTTGAGACAGATCCCTTCATCACTTTCTGAGAAATAGCGGTAACAAACTTTAACTATCAAAATCCAAGATGGCTAGTCGGCCATCTTTTTGTACGATCGGTCCCAAAATGCAATATGCACAACCAGGGTCCTAGGGGAATCTGAAAAATAGTGATAACAATCTTTATCTATCAAAATCCAATATGTCCGCTAGTCAGCCATCTTGTTCAGAGATCGATCTCAAAATCCAATATGCACAACTAGGGTTCTATGGAAACCTACATATGAAGTTTGAGAAAGATCCCTTCAGTACTTTCTGAGAAATAGAGGTAACAAACTTTTACCATCAAAATACAAGATGGTCGCCTGACTGCCATCTTGTTCACTGATCGGTCCCAAAATCCAATATGCACAACTAGGGTCCTAGGAGAACCTATATATAAAATTTCAGAAAGATCCCTTCAGTACTTTCTGAGAAATAGTGGTAAATCCAATATGGCCGCCAGTCTGCCATCTTTTTCAGAGATCGTTCTCAAAATCCAATTTGCACAACTAGGGTCCTAGGGAAGCCTACATATGAAATTTGAGAAAGATCCCTTCAGTACTTTCTGAGAAATAGCGATAACAAACTTTAACTATCAAAATCCAAGATGGCTGCCTGGCGGCCATCTTGTTGACCGATCGATCCATATATGCAATATGCATAAATACATCCCTAGGGTTAACCTACATATGAAATTTGAGACAGATCCTTTCATCACTTTCTGAGAAATAGCGGTAACAAACTTTAACTATCAAAATCCAAGATGGCTAGTCGGCCATCTTTTTGAACGATCGGTCCCAAAATGCAATATGCACAACCAGGGTCCTAGGGGAATCTGAAAAATAGTGATAACAATCTTTAACTATCAAAATCCAATATTTCCGCCAGTCAGCCATCTTGTTCAGAGATCGATCTCAAAATCCAATATGCACAACTAGGGTTCTATGGAAACCTACATATGAAATTTCAGAAAGATCCTTTCAATACTTTCTGAGAAATAGCGATAACAAACTTTAACTATCAAAATCCAAGATGGCTGCCTGGCGGCCATCTTGTTGACCGATCGATCCATATATGCAATATGCATAAATACGTCCCTAGGGTTAACCTACATATGAAATTTGAGACAGATCCTTTCATCACTTTCTGAGAAATAGCGGTAACAAACTTTAACTATCAAAATCCAAGATGGCTAGTCGGCCATCTTTTTGAACGATCGGTCCCAAAATGCAATATGCACAACCAGGGTCCTAGGGGAATCTGAAAAATAGTGATAACAATCTTTAACTATCAAAATCCAATATTTCCGCCAGTCAGCCATCTTGTTCAGAGATCGATCTCAAAATCCAATATGCACAACTAGGGTTCTATGGAAACCTACATATGAAATTTCAGAAAGATCCTTTCAGTACTTTCTGAGAAATAGTGGTAACAAACTTGACCTATAAAAATCCAAGATGGCCACCTAGGGTCCTATGGGAACCTACTTATGAAATTTGAAAAAGATCCCTTCAGTACTTTCTGAGAAATAGCAATAACAAGAATTGTAAACGGACGGACGGACCACGAACCAAAGGCGATTTGAATAGCCCATCATCTGATAATGGTGGACTAAAAATACTTCAATCTGCATGATCAGTCAATTTGACAGGTTGATATCTGTTTTTTTTCTGGCCAATGTATTATCAGTCATGCATTAATATCAAAGAAAAAGAAATCCTTTAAGACAAAAAACATAAACTGATATGTTCATTGTAAGATTTTGAAAATGTTTGCATCTAAAAAGAGCAAAAATGGTAATGTTGTTATCTTGAAGTAAAATTGGAGGCTCAAACTTTTCAATGGTGTAATGGTGTAAAGTAAGTAACTTTTGTATCTGAAGAAAAATACGAAAACGTCTGCTCCTGTTTTTGATATAGAAAAATTACCATTTGTTAGCTGTGGAGCTTCTTTAATTGTATAGTGTATACTCTGGTACATATGGTAGCTTTCACAAAATAAAATTGAACTGAAATACCTTTCAATACCATAATTATACACAGGGACCAATCCAGCTACATTTTTACCATTTATGGGTAAATTTCCTCTAGAGAAATTATTTCCCTGTTCCTTAAAATTTCGAAATCATATTTTTGTACCTGTATGCTCAAAAAATTGCCCACATGAAACAATTATTTTCTTTTTTTATATTGCAATAATTCCTGATCAAAATACTTTGTTGAATTTCTACAAAATTGTTAAGTAAATATAAGTCACACTGTAACACCAAGGACGTATAGAATGTGTCTATCACATTTATATATCCTTGGCAAGGACGTATATGAGAAGGATAAGTCACACTGGGTTTTGGGGAAGTCCAAGGCAGGCGCTTTTGTGTTTGTGCACTGACCGTGACGTTGGGCGACGACTGATTTTCCTTTGATATCCGCCGGCGCAGCCTTTGATGTAGCTTGCGGGTGCGAGGGTTACCATCTTACTTTCTGAAGCGGTGCTGTCATTTCATGAGCTGTCGAGTTTTTTTTAACGAAAATTTAAGACATATCCCCTAGACATTCCGTCTTTAAAACAAGTTATAAACGTCGTGAAATTTAATAAACTTTACAATGGTGTTTCTTTTGACTCGATAAGACAAGTATTTGTTGAGAAAAACGGTTTGTATTCCCGGTTCATAGGCGTCTCGCGTGGTGTTTAGTAATGTAAAGAGACAGACACGAATCCTTCTCACTTATAAATCCTTGATCCTTGGTAACACCCATAATATTGTTATTTTAACCGTTCAACACTCATTGTTATTTTGCAAAAGTTGCCTCTTTAAATGTTTTCTTTCGACAAAACATTGGTAACGTTTCCTATAATGCTGTGTAATGTAACAAAAGTAAAAGGAGCTAATAAAACAAACAGCCTTGCAGCACCCCAAAAAGAAACAATGAAAACCTCCTGGGTAATGGGATGTGGCTGATATACGCTTCAAAAACACTTCCTTAATGATAATGTCTAGATAACTTTTTTATGTGCTTTTAAATATATATCTTGCCATATACATCATATTATAATAATGGGTCGTCGAATAAATCAATTTTCAAAACTCGTTAGACTACTGTGCATTCTGATTAAAGCATGGCTGTGCAAAAAGATAATTTTCATTCGTGAAGATAACTTATAAAAGAAAGCTCTCGGAATCTACAAGACAGGCTATAGCTACATTTGGATGAAAGTGTAATGAATAGCTTACTTGATAACTTGTCATTTGTTACAAGATGTGTTAACGTGCTTCTAAATATTACCCTACCTTAGGCCCACCTTCTGCAGTGTTCTCACTTTCGCGTCTTCAACACGATTGTCTCCCTTATCATTTTCCGTCCGATGGAGTAAACGCGTTTTGATTGGACAGCTATCACCGGAACATGATCATTTGAACCAATCAGATAATGCCTAACAAATTCGCCATGTTTACATCAAACAGGAAGCACGTGTTGTGTAGGGATACGGTTGTGTAGGAGGCTTCTATGGGTTTCACTTGATCTGTTCCAACTGGCTAACCGATGACTAGTGCCAGGTAATTGTGTTTTATCCATATTGTTTGCACCGTGGCATTAACAATATTCAGAAACATTTATTCAGTATTCTAGGGTTTGATTACAACAGCCTACATGTACACATTGGTACCTATTCATTTTGTATCAGGTTTACATGTACATGTTTTCACAGTTTCGGAAAAACAAAAATCCTACCCCTATTATGTTCATATAGTAGGGATAGGTTATTATATTTTTATCAAACCAGAAGCAGACGCCTGTGGTACATCTCTGTGCCTCTTTTTAGTCTTAGGTAATCTGACCGGAAAGGTCAGGGTGATCGATTGTCATCATGCTTCGTCCATTTGTCGTGTGGTGCACGTAAACTTTTCATTAAAAAAACTTCTTCTCAATAACTGAAAGGCACAAGATACAGATGTATGTTCAAACGAATGACCTTGGCCTTCATTCAATGTGACAACTAAGGGTCAAAAAAAGTTGAAATCTTAACTTGGCCTTCATTCAATGTGACTACTGGTCAAAAAGGTTGAAATCTTTAAACAACTTCTTGTCAATAGTTAAGAGGCCTAGAGACCTTATATTGGTCCTGTAGCATGATGGAATGAAGGGCTACCAATTTTGTTCATATGAATGACCTTGATCTTCATTCAAGATCACAAGAATCAAATAGGCTACCAACTTCAACAACTTACTGCATGCTTAATTTACTTTATGTTGCATTATATTTATATGAAGATCAAGGTAATTCATTAAAACAAACTTTGATAGCTGCAATGATGTAGCTGTGGACAAAATAGATGGTCTTCATCAGAATGGAGTGAATGCAGGGTATGATTATTAAATATTTGTTTTACAGACTTGTTATTAATTTGATCCCTATGCTTTTGAACAACTAATGTAGCCATTAATCCCAGCATGATGATGTAGACGGTAACCTATACTAGTATCAGTACTAGTGCTCTAGGTGCTTCACTTATTGAAATATGTTAATATAATTAATCTATTTTAACTTGCGACCTGGAATGAAAGCAAAGAGAGCATATAATGCAAATAGACCTCTTCATTATTGACAAGAATTTCTTAAAGATTTAATCGTATTTGACCCCTGTAACCTGAAATAAAAGTCATTTAGGAACAAACCTTTGTAGTCTTTGACCCAAACATGGTTTGTGTATAGGCTCAAGACTAAGGTTCGCAGGACTCTTTGAAATTGATTTTGTTTCACGTGAATTTCATATTTATCTTTTAGTTTCCCATTAGGAATCAGTGTTATAGGTAAGTGTAGTGTCCGTCTACATTCTCCAGCATTATCTCCTCCTGGCTCTATCTCTTATGCTATACAGTTAGTCATTGGAAATTCAAACCAGATATGTAGCTCCATCTGCCGGTATATATAAAGCTAGGCGAGACATTGTTGTAGGACATATACTAAAACTGGATAACCGTGACCTATACTTTGACCTACTCCTTTAATTTGACCTCATTTTAAGAAAAAGCTTGTTTGGGCTCCTTCAATTTCAGAGACACTGAAAAGGTGTCATACTTTGTATATGGGTACTTCCAGGAGAAGGATAATATACAACTTCATAGCACACATGATGGGGTACAAATTCATCTTATCAATTTATTTCACTGGGAATTCATGATCACATGATAAAAAAATGATATTACAAAATTTGCCTTGGCCCTTGAATTTCATTTACACTTTCTTAACTGTTGAGTAAATAGTTACTTTATGAAGAACCTCGGTATTGGAATGCTGTGGTGAACAAACTAAAGAAGTCACAGATAAATCTATACATGTCTTATTGATGCATCAAAATCACTTTCTCAGTTGGAAAAATTTAATTAATACTAGATACATTTGCAATGTTAAACTATGTTTCATCTGATCAGTGTTTAACATACAGGTACCAGTAATCAATTTTGGCTCTATACAGTATAAAATACAAAACCATCACAAATTGTCAGCTGTTATGATTTCAATTAAGTCCTAAATGATACACTATGTTGGTTTAAAGTTCTTTCCAGTTTATCAACACATGATATCAATGTTTGCCATTCATCTGTTCATCATCCAACAAATCAGGATGTAATCTCCCTTAGTTACAAAAAGGATGAGTGGAGATACACATATTTTTTGAGGACAAACTGGTTTCCACACACAGATATAGCTGCAGACTTATCCATGCCATCCTTTGCGGTCAACAGTTCTAGGATAATTGTCCCATCTGCTGATATTTGTACCACATTGTTGAATTGGTTACCACAGACATACATGTTGCTGTCAACATCTAACCCATATCCTCCCTTTACAGTATCACACATCGCCACACCTGTGTAGGTGTTGTCTGACTATATTCTACCAACACATATTCTGTCGTTGGCACATGTGTCAAGGGAGGTGAATAGTTGTTCTTGATTGGCATTGTAGCACAAGGCAATGCTATCTTCATGTGTCTCTTTTTATTGTTGTCAAAACTGGCAGACTCTCAATGGTCATTGTGAAAACTGTAGATGCTTTTGAAATGAAAAATGTTTTGTCTAAGTAAGCTATACCGTTCAAATGAGATAATTTCGGAATATCTATTTGTGATGTTAGAGAAAGTTTAGTGGATGATATGGTCATTAAGCATACAGTTTGTTCAAGCTTGAAGTTATGTATCATGCCATGTCAGTGGTTTTATCGACCATGCACATGTCATTTATGCATCCCTTCATATTTAACTCGTCCACAACAATTCCTTGTGAGTAGATCAACTTGATGTTATTTTGCCATCGGGTAGATAAACAATTCCGCATGAAGAACAAATGAGTGAATCAGATGAACATTGGAAATATATTTTCCTTTTCTTCTGAGCTCTTCACTTAGAAAAAGGTTTTATAGTGCAAGTCAATGAAGTCATTACATTAGCTGGAATATCTTGTTGTTGCTTACGGACAATGATTTTTCCAAAACTTGGAACTTTTCCTGTCATATCAGCTTCATGATCTATACAGATTGAAGACAATGAAGTTTGCACCTCTGACACTAATTCTCTACACGAGTCAACTTCTGCATTGCCTCGCTGGTACAATAGTATTGTGTCAATGTTGTCATTTATCTGCTGAGCTGAGGTGGACAACTCTAGTGTGTTCCCAATGGCAACTTTCAATCGCTCATATTTGTCGTTGGCTAACTTCAGACTTTCTTTCTCCTATTTAAATTTAGCTATCAAGTCATCTGAGGTCTCTTTTTTCATCTCTATAATGTGTTCGTTTTGATATCTTTGTGCAGGTCTTCAATGTTATTCAATGCTATGTCTTTGCTGTCTGTTATATTTTCTAATGTTTCACCGATTTGCTTGACAAGTGACTCCATTGTTTTTTTCCCTTGCAGTAACGATTTCCTTGTTTCAGGCAGTTTCTCACAATATTTTTCTGTTGTGCTCACATACTCGCATTTCCTATGGCCAGCAGTTATACATCCTCACAGTCCATTGTCTCCAAGTGTTTGTCACAGATCTTGTCTGGTGTCCTCTGCTTCAGAAAGAAATCCATTGATCGCTCGATATCTACAATATCACAATTCATGTGCAGCATATAATGGATGTTACCTTTACAAGATTCACAGAATAAAGACTGGTTTGTTTTACACAAGAACTTGGCAGATATCTTTATATACCCCTTCCTCTGACAAGGCATACAGTAATGTGGTTCCAATGTCCCAATTTTCATCTTTATCATCTGCATAGTAATACTGTCTGGCGTTCAGCCCTCTTTGTCTTGTGATGTGTCCATCGGATGAATTAATTGTCTACATACTGGACAGGTAAAGGACATGGTATGTGACACCATGCTGACAATATAACTGGCCAAGCATTCCTGACAAAAGGAATGGTAAAACTGCTCTAGACAGATGGGACAATCAAGAAGATGCGAGTTCAAAGCTGGAGGCTGGGGCCACCTTCTGCCATTGTTCTTGTGCTCCAACCTATATAATAATTTGTACTGTCAATATTAAAATACATGATCATGCTTTATTGTACATTGGTTTCATATCGATACAATTCAAAATATGGCATATTCATCATTTAAAATTCTCACTCAAGTTTGTCTGAATTGCACTTAGTGGAATGGTCATCATGCATCACTCGTTTTAGTCTAAGAAGTCAGAAAATGGAGAAATCTCCCTATTGAAAGTATGCCAACATTTTGGCGTAGATCTGCATGTATAGTTGGAAGAACGAATATGTTGTAAGAAAGCTTAACATATATTTGCATTAATTTATTATGATATAATGATTGTGCAGATACTGATATAATGCACACGTACATGCATTTTAGTTAGTATTTTTGGCTCAAACACAGAATTACATTCAACGACACCATTTGAATTTATAGTACGATACTCACTGGCATAGAAATTAATTAAACTAGACATTAAAACCAAAAATAGAAGGGAAATCTGGTATACATGCAATGTACAATGTAGTTATTATTAATGTAAAACGCTTCAAATGATGGACCTTTTACAATAAAAAGTTGCTACACTTAACTAAGTCTTCTTTTGTTTTCCGTATATCACTGACATCCTTTAAAAAAACACACACAAAATCAAAAGCACGATAAGTCTCGAATATCAGCGATATATATATTGTAAAATATTCAATTAAACAGCTAAGTACGCTTTTCGTTGTAGACCAACATAGGCGCCAAATATTGCTTCGATTGCACGTGAATTTTCTATCTGATTTACTTCCCTTCAGGCATTATCTGTTCGTGCAGTGTAGTCGGAAACGTAAAAAGAGCAGGTCGGTGTGGCTCGAAATTGTACAAAGTTTATTGATAGATTCTATATCACGTCGGTGATCCGAGTTCGATTCTTGGTCGGGCGGCATTCGCCTACATGTGTACATTGTGTATTGTACAAATTAAAATGTAGTTAGCAGTTCAACAAGCAGTTTCAAATATTGTATGGTGAAATATTAGCAGTTTTCATTGACTGCTTTAAACCGGACTGCTGAGAACTGCCTAATAATTGCCTAAAATTGTGGGACTGCTACAAAACTGCCTAATAACTGATTATATTAGCAGTTCAGTTTGACATGGGTTGTATATGTATATGAATTAAATTGAGTTTCCTCTGGCCTAGCCGTACGATAATATTACTGTGTACCTTGGTATGAGAATACATGTACCTGTAGATAATCAACTTACAAGTTGCAGTATGTTTAACTTCAGATTGTCAGGAAATGACCACTGGACACCCTACTGCTGTCCTTGACGATATCTATTACAGACCCTGTGACATTAGGTAATTATCAGAGAGATTAGAATCTGAAATATTGGAGACTTTTGTTCAGAAATCGTTGTTATTTAAGTTAGTCTAATTATAATGCTCGAAATCATCACGTCACTTCTGAAAAATAACCTTCACCTGTTTGTCTTTTTTTTTTTTCATTTCTAAGACTGTACAGACTGTAATTTGACCAAATTTGGTCACTCCAAATCAAATCAATAAAACATGGTTTAGTTGATAAGTAATATATATTTTTCATGGAATAACCCCTTCCACATAACATCGATTTGATATATAAAGCTTATATAAACATCGGAAGATAAAGGACAGATTGCCGACGATGTTAATTATTTTTTGTGATTTTTTTAAACGAAATGACTCGGACATTTAATTGGTTAGTTGTAATATGCACTTGAAATTAAATATTACATATGTGGTTTATCTTGCAGTTGATGTATTTGTATGCAATGTTACTGATAAGAAAAAGACGGCAAACATTATACAGTAAGTAATTATTTTATAAACAATTCTCGTTACCATGGAAAAGAACTATCAATGTTAAGTGTCTTGAGTTAAAGTTACACTTAAAACAAATAAAATCCTAGTTTCGGCTTATTATTAGTTTATTATACTAATCAAGATCGTTAGTCAAATGGCGGACGTCCGTCAAGATCCTGTATGAATCTCTTATCTAAAATGTATGCTTCTCGGCCTAATAAACGCCCTTTTTGCAGCCAAGGAACCGTATAAGCGATGCGATACGTTTTTTGGAGACTGCAGTAGTGGAACTGTTGCCCTTACAGTGCTATCTGCCAGAACAAATACACACCCGCCGGTCACATTATACTGAGAACGGGCTAACCAGTCGTCCCACTCCATTTATTAGTGTTAAACTGTTTGATGATGAGAGCTAAGCGCAACTGTTGTTGAATTTTTTATTATCAATCAACGTCCTATTAACAGCCAGGGTCATGTAAGGACAGCCTCCCATGTATGCGGTTTGTGGAGTGTATGAACTGCATGGCTGCGGCATATTGGTTTTGTGTCTTTTTGCTAAGCACAATAGAATCTAGGAAAGACTATTGTATGTCAGGGGATGGTCCAGAATCATCATATCAGATTTTAGTAAGGATAACACAGAATAAGTTCATTTCCTTTATACTCGCCGAATGTCAAAGGTACACTCATAAGTCTATACAAATATCGCACCATGTTTGAACGGGAGTTTGGCTTAGTAAATTCAATCATTTAGGTGATCAAAACGAAAGGTCATAGGTCATAATTAAGTCAAGGAACATACTTGACATCTATCAAAAAGTGACAAATGACTTGAGTTTATTATTACTTTAATGTAATACATTCAAAGCATTTTCTATTTCAGATGTTTGAAAAAGGATTTTCCATTGCCGAAATTTTGCCACTTGAAGCGGATACGAGCTTTAAAAGGTGAATGTTTCATGGTGGGAAGTTGGAAGGACAGTTTGGAATCTTATTCACTCATATACCCATTTTTAAATAACAGCAATCAATTACATCTGATATTTAATAATTATGACATTCAACATTTTTAGTTAAATGTGCCGTGATTTTGATACTTACGAATCAAGAAGAGCTTTTCATGTGTTATTAACCACCAAATGTTACCAACATTTTCGGAAGTAATGCATAGGTTTTAATGTTACAAAGTCAAATAAGAGCTCAAAATGAATGTTGTCAATACTGCCAAAAATCATGATATTTACTTCCACTGTACACTACAATGAGTACAATGAATCCATTATGTGTGTGCTTTTGAATGATTTTCATAGCTTCGTTCATCAAAGTTTCGCCCAGTTACGGCACATATAATCAATATTAATTATATATAATTAAAACAAATATGTTAACAAGTACAATCGACACTGATTGTATATACACAGTGATTCAAAACACATATTTATTACTATAGTGTATTTTATACCGAAAGATTTTTTTTCCATATGTGACATTATACAAGACATCAAACAAAAACATACAGTCATTTGCAAAGTGTTCTTGTAGAAATATTGAATATAGGAGAAGTACAATTTAATGTAGATTTTTTTTCTTTTCAGGTTCGCCCTTACAAGCTATACTATGTGATGAATCATTTGACATAGATGAGGTCACAACTACCTTGTCTAAATCTCAAGATTACTTGACCTTGTCTAAGCCTTTCAAGGTCAAAGTACCAGTAGAGATGCCCTTGACCAGACGACAATACGAGGAAGCCGTACTGTACTGGCCTGTAAATTTTTATGAAGACAAAAGGTTTGTACTCTCGGGTTTCTTGCAAAGTTTGAAAAGTAAATGCTTGGACGTTTTTCTCCCAGCTAGATTACTCTGATTATATAGATTGCTGTATATATTAACGACCTATTTTACTCACTGAGGATTGCCTGGGCTATGCAGATTACTTCTAACTTAGCTTACGGATTTTAGCCTCTAAGACAATGTGTTTTATGTTGATGTTTTCACCTATGATGTGCTTAAACATATAACAATATCAATTCAATCAAAATCTGGCTGTATATTTCCTGAAATTGTGAAGATACCACACGTGAAGGTATCAAAACCAAATTTGTTCCTGGTAAAATTTGACTTTTAAAGCAGCTAAAATCATGAATAAGAACATTCCTTTCATTGATGTAAAGATAGAATTCTAAAAAGTAGCCAAATATTTTATTACTATCTGATGTTTAAGGAAATTTGTCTCTTTTTTGCCAGCATCGCCAAGGCTTTGACAAAGCAGTTGTTTAACACAGAGGAAGTCAAAAGAATACATGGCTTTATGGCAGAAGCAATGATCATGGCGAAAAAGGCTCAGGAATCCAAACAGGTAGACTGTAAATATAAGGAATAGATTTTTATTTTGTTAAGGTTATGAGGGTATGATTATAATGGAACCCATATTAATAGCCGGGGTTACATAATTTACACTTGGTATCATTAAACCCTCATAACCCAAACAAAATAAAAAAGCCATTCCTTATATTTACAGTTTTTCACACAAATGAATATTATTTATTCTTGCGACAGTTGCATATTTAAAAAAAACATTTTATTTTCTATCTATCCTGTCATCGTCAACGAATTCGATTGAACAGCTGAATGAAATCGAGTCATTCATATGTTCCCACCAAATGTGGGGTCATGAATCCACGTTTCCCGCATTGCTGCGCCATCGGCTATTCCCTAACAACAGAATCGCCGCATGTGTTGTACTGTCATTATACACTGATAATGATGATACTAGAAGGTATGGTTATTGAGTCCATGTCAGTGCAAATTGTAAATATTTCAACTTACTTTAAATTGCATATTTGATGTCTATCAACAAATGCTTTTAGCATTCTGCTGAATTTAATGAAATTAAATCAATACTAGAAATTACTCGCATCCTCGTGAAATATTACATTGTGTTCATTTCGTGTCATTCAAAAATTCAATTGGTGTAAAATGTAATGGTGTATGTTATTTATGACAGGCTTTGGATTCTATGTAAAGCATGTTTGTTTAAGCTTCCTATTGGAGCAGTGGTCGTGGATCCAATACAGAATGCTGTTATTGCTAGAGGTCACGACCTTCGACAGGGCTCTCATCCATTGCAACACGCTACCATGGTTACCATTGACCTTGTGGCAAGGTCACAGGGTGGGGGCATGTGGCCCGCGGAAGGTATGTAATTGAGTCCGGTACACAGCTTTGAATTAAACCTTAGGAAACAAACGACCTTTAAAACAATTAGACACATTTGTGTTTGTATAGAAATTATCAGCATCATTAGATAATGAAAGTCATTTCTTGTATATTTTCCGTAGGTTACCAGTCCATGTACTACAAATCGTATGGTGAAGATCTGAGGTCACCTGTTACATGTTCAGGTAGCGAATCAGCAAATGTAAATTGTCCAGAGTCAAATAAAAAGTCTACCCAAGATTTAGATCAAATATCTGGTGGGGAATTCTCAAACACCCACAGTAGTGACCGAACTAGAACTACGACTAGAACTTTGACAGACAAGACCGGGCCGTACCTATGTACTGGGTATGACATTTATCTGACCAGGGAACCATGTGTCATGTAAGTACATGTTGGTTAACTTTACACTCTCTGTATCTGTCCAACTTAGATTCTAAAACATACCTTTCTTATCCAAAATATTACACTGTATTAGACTTATAAGTCATTTGTCGTCTTCAAGTTTAAGATTATTTATCCAATGTTAGATTCATCAGGACAATTCTGAATCATTCACGATGTTGATAGCGCTATGGTAATTTCAGGTGTGCTATGGCCCTGGTGCACTCTCGAATAGGACGTGTATTCTATGGAAGTTCGTTCCCCAGGGAAGGGGCTCTTGGATCAAAGTATAAACTTCACGTGCAAACAGGACTCAATCACCACTACCAAGTGTTCTGTGACGTCATGACAGCTGAATGTGACCAGTTGTATAACACAGCTGTGACCTAGAGCATGCGGTCATTTATTTGACAACCAATGCTTTGTAAGGCAGCAATTGACAATTGATCAGTGGCATTAAAAGATATGGACACACTTGACCAATTGCTAACAGGTTTCTAGGATGTTGTTATTCTTCATCAGTTTTGTTACTGATTTTGGAGACCTTTTGCCATTTAAGTCACAAATTGTGGCCACTTTTGACCAATTAAGTTACAAGATGTGATGTGGACACCACTCATTTCCAGGACATTATTCTTGACCAGTTCAGTTACTGGTTGTGGTCATTAATGTTAATAGAGGTGAGTATCCTTGACCAATTGGTATCTTTGATGTGGACATTTTACTAATGACCGACCAGAGAAGTGGTAGCCCAGACAAACATGCTATGGCATGTTAGGATGGATACGACTGAGGTAGTAGTTTTTCTACTCCACAAGGAAGGTACAGAAATACATGTATATCAACATGCACATTAACGCTAATAACGCTAATTAGAAAATATTAATGATAAATAGAGTGCCTTTTTCCACATGATTAACCAAATTCCAGTGTCATAATGCATCAAGAATATTTGGAATATTTCCAGCCATATGTACTATTGTTAGAACACCAATTTCATCACCGGTTTCACTACTCTGCTGGCAGTGCGTCAATGCCTCCATAGACATTGCAATATAAACCACGCCCTAATCGGATTTTACCTGTCATTTACAACGATACATGCATTCAAATATTTAATTAGCATGCGCTGCTAAGTTTTGTTTTGAAAAGTGCTGTTTGCAAAAGGCCATGTTTAAAAGTTTTCAATTGCAAAACATTTAAATGAGGGTTCGGTCAAGAATTGGAAAAAGCGGTGCAGTTTATGAAGCATTTCTATTAAGGTAACTACTGAAATAATTCCATTGTCTTGTTTGCACAATTTTAGTAGAATGATGTCATATTTTCCAAAGTTTGAAGACAACACATATTGATGTTCCAAAATACACATTGAAATAGAATAAATCGGTTGAATACGATATGTGTCGTGTTAATTACTCGTGTATAGCTGGTAATGGCTTCTATCTGAATTAGATTCATTGTAGTTATTGTTTGCTAGATTTCAGTCTGCATTACACACCAGTAACCTGTCATTAACGGTTTTGGTCGAAGAGTAAATCAATGCGTGCGCAAGAATGAGGTTAGTTCTCAACAGTAAACAACGAGTAAACTGCTAGTTTTACATATATTTTCCTTCCGTTCCCAAATGTCGGTGATTTTGAGCATTCCGATTTTCATTCACATTCTTAAATCTGAAACGTCCTGAATTTACCATGGCTTTTATTAGAACGTTGAATTAATCAACTCAAATCAAGTGGGGCTAAACCTTAGCGTACGAGATATCGCAGAAAGGAGACATTACTTATGAATCTCTAGACTATTGCCCTCTCTGGAAATAAAACATAAATAATCTGGACTTCGGTTCTATGTTGACCTTCGTAAGTCATTCAAGGCTCTTTACTCACAAAAGAAATAGGACATCGGAGAACATGCAACATCCGGGTACACGAAATCGGTATAGAACGAATAAAACACGTGTATTACAAGAAACCCTATCGAATCTAACAGAATGTTGCTATGAACTTAACCAGATCACAGAAAAAAATGTCCTTTGAAAGCAGACACGCACCACTTCAAATATTTGTATATTCATTTGTTTATTATCAATGCCGTCACCACGAACTTTATCAACTTTCCTCAGTGGTTTTGGACTGATTTTAACGTAGGAATTGCTCGTAAGGCACGAACACGTGCGCGTGATATCTTCTTCATTGGTACGTTTGATCGTTCTGTGAAATACGATATATACGATTGCCAAATCTGATAAAATGTCTCCCATCTGACTATGTTGGTAGAAAGTTATGAGAATCTGAAAACGAGGATGTGTTTAGTGCAGCTTTTGTCATCACAATAAAGTCATACTTTCAGACTCTATACTGAATGTTTTTGGAAATTAGGCGGTTTATTTTTAATCAATCAAATGCCTCGCCCCGCCAGCTCTGGGAAGTGAATTTGATGTTAGCATGAGGCTGGTACTAGACTTAGGTCAATGTATTTGTTACGGATACTCCAGATTTCATCCACCACCAAGACCTTGTATACATCCTTCTTGCCACTGCAATGGTATCACTCTGGTGACCTCAAAGATTCCAGAGAATCTAAGAATTCCGATGATTTTATTCTACAACACAATTGGCGTGGTTTAGCTTTCACGCTCCTGGCGAAATTTTGCAATTAAAGCTACACAGTGAGAGCATCTGAGTATGTCGTTTGGTCTTTCCAGAATTACAACTAGTCGTTAATTTGATCAGAGACACTCCTTCGCCTTCCTCCTATACATATCCTATAAAGAATATTTATTAGGTTCAAATGTATTGGTTAAATTGACGAGTGTGTCTAGCTTATATGGAATATTTTCACGTGACCATTTAACTGCTGGTTGTCGTCTTTGAAGCAATCTACACAATCAGTCACATAGTTAGAAGATTCCTTACGCTACACCACTATTTCGTTTAAAAGACACGTTCAATGTCATTGCTATGGCTGATATATGTTCTTACTATTCCGTTCACCGGATTAAATATATATTAATTAATTCTTTCTCGCTTTATAACCCGAGGGAGGAAAATTAAAAAAAAGTTGATTTAAACGATCAGTAAAATTCATATCCTCATGATGTAATATTTTATGACTTGGTACTTGTTTTAAAAATGAAGAATTGACGAGGAATACCGTTGTAGCGGTGATTTGTCTGCACAGTGCGGCTTCTCTGTAGGGTCATCAATATGCCACTCTATATGATATCAATAGAGAGTTAGCCAGTCTCTCACAGGACAGAAGCATC